>NC_056745.1:438351045-438434794 GCF_019279795.1 Protopterus annectens
TTTGAATTGCTTATGCTACTTCACATAACATATAGAAGTGTCATATATAAAATAACTGTTGTATGCAATTATTAATGAAACGTAGAATATAATAATGTCCAGTAATCCGGAAATGTGCTATGTCTTGATTATTTTCGCACTGTCCCACGCAAAGTGGGACAGGTGGTAACCCTAAAGTCCTACCTTGGCCAATTGAGAAGGTGGCAAACCTATAATAGGTATGCAGTAGCATGACCCGTCCGATGGATGTGGCTACCACAACCCAACTACTCTTTTGCAATGCAGAGTCTCGGTTCTCATGTATCAGCCAGACAGGAGCAGAGTGTATGCGGAACACACAAATATGATTAATTCACTGGACACGCCACTGATTCCGTACAGTCGAACGCCATGCCGTCGCCTAATGGGCAGCCATTCCCGATACTGGAGTCATGTAGTCCGATGTGATAGGCATTACAAGGTGGGAGCAGATTGCAAGAGGAACACACAATTATTAATCATTCACCGGACAGGCCACTGATTCCGTACAGTCGAATGCCATGCAGTCGCCTAATGGGCAGCCATTCCCGATACTGTAGTCAGGAGTGGCCTTAGGTCAACTGGTGTCCTAGGCAGTGGGCACAATGGCACCCCCCACCACACCACCCAGTGCCCCCATCCTGGTCTACCTACACCAAATAAATATGGGTTAAGTGCACCCACTAAAGCGGTGCCCTAGGCGGCCGCTTAGTTGGCCTATGCCGAAGGCCGGCTATGACTGTAGTCATGTAGTCCGATGTGATAGGCATCACAAGGTATGCCTAAGTGGAACACACGAATATGAATGATTCTCCGGACATGCCGCTAATTCCGTACAGTCGAACGCCATGCTGTCGCCTAATAGGCAGCCATTTCCGATACTGTATTCATGTATTCTGATGTAATAGGCATCACAAGGTGGAAGCACATTGTATGAGGTACACACAAATATGATTGTGTCACTGGACAGGCCGCTGATTCTGTACAGTGGAACACGATGCCGTCGCCTAATGGGTGTCCAATCCTGATACTGGAGTCATGTAGTACGATGTAATAGGCATCACAAGGTAATATTGTGGTCCTCACTCACACCCAGGGGTGTGAGTGACAGATGCAAGCACCAATGCCGGTGCATCAGCAAGTGCGGGATCGAGCGGGTGTAAGCGTGTTTGGCTACCAGTATACGAGTATTGCATTGGTTAAGCAATTTAGAGGCTAATCGAGCGTAAGAGGCTGTAACCAGAGGATGTCATACAGTGCAGTCATTTAACAGTATAGGAATGTATCCCATCATGTAGATGTACATGTGAGTGTTTATGTCCAGCATATAGGTACATACATATATAGAGATGTATCAGGGACATACCATGTGGCAACAAAGCATTAAAAACGAATGAAACGAGAAACACCAGTGATGCCTGTATTATGTAGTGGTGCTGCTCTATGTGATCACAAGACGCCCTCAGACAGACATGTGTCAGTCATACATGCAAATAGTTGTACATTGGCCATATACATCACTCTGTGCATGTGATGTACATTAACACAACAGTACCTGTCCAATCATTACGAGTGAACAGTACTCCTGCAATGTGCTGTGTGCAACATCATCATCATGATAAAGGTAAATGGGGTAACCATAGAGGGACCGGTAGTGTTTTGTGTACAATGGGGTCATCCTCCTCACATGTACCTGGACCATGTAGGAGTGATGTGCATACCAGCACCGTGCATCTGAGGGACAGTGGCGAGGATAACTGTAGTATGTTATGATGCATACTACAAGGGTTTCATGTGTCCAGTGGGCATGTGTGTGTAATGGACAGCTATGTATAGGGAAGATGGTGTCCTAGGAGCCGAATGGCCTTATGTGTCCGTAGGTGAGGGTCAGATGTTGGGGAAGGAGTGTAGGTATGGCCGTGGAGGATAGGTAGGAGCACAGAAATGACAGCATACAGGGTTGGTATATGACACATGTAGGGGGGTACACCCTGGATGGGGATGGGTCTTTGGCATTCAAAAGCCCATGGGAACAGTGGGACGGAGGTCTCCAGCCATGGGCAACTGCCACTGCACCTACACAGCTGCAAAGGAGGCAGTGTTGGGGGCTGTCCAGGAAGGGCAGCATCCACCCTGCAAATGTGACACTCTGCCCTTGAACTGGTGTATCTGGCTTCGTAATCCCTTAGGGAGCCACCTAGGCAACATGTCCGGGACCGCATGACAGCAGATATGCACCTGTCTGGTCCCGCTCCCAAGGGGGACATGCTCCATCCTCAGTGGTAGTACTACCAGAAGGTGGTGCAGAGCCAACAGAGGTTGATGTTAATGGCTGGACACCAGATGTGCTAGAGCCCGGTGCCATGGTCAGCTGAAGTGGGACAGGAGGATCTGCCAGGACCTACCAACCCATTCAGCCTATGGTGTTGTGTTTTAAACCCACATATGGCTTAGTGACAGACAACAGCATACGGGATTACCTACGACAGTATGCATAGATATCACCAGTAACCCAACACAACAGATGGTATACATTTGCAGAGAGAGCACAACACATGCATATATACCGCATGCCAACTGTACAATGTGTAGTAGATGTGTGACCGCAGCTATGAACAGTTGCCCATCATTGGCTTGTCACTGGGAATCCCACACAGTGTCAGTCATTCCACTGTCTCATATGACACATGTCCAGTCAGGGATGTGATGGCAGTAACACATCCCTATCATCATGTACTGTCTGCAATCCCCACACCATGCTTCTGCTGTGCACAGAAGTGTGTTCAGTGTGTAACACAGGAAACAAATGGTTGCACACACTGACCTGTTGACAGATGGCCCTACAGATGGGGTTCCCTCATGAACAGAGTACTGTCATGTCTGTATTTTAACATGCAGAATAGCCATTACCACACACATGTTAAACAGGCAGTAGCTCAATGCAGCATAGCTACACTTACATGTTGCAGTTGTGTGGTACATCACCCTCCTGTCATTAGGCTATTTACCACTGTGGAAAATGATTGAGGTACATCCAGATATCATCTGCGATGCCATGTCAGAACACCACATCCAGGTACCACTCACAGCAACTGTCAAGGCCAGATAATAACATGTTTCCCTAGATAGTGTACTGTGTTTATCATGCGGATGGCTATGGGAACACCATCACAGCTGTACCACATGCAATCAGCTAGAGGAGGACTGCAATAGGTGCAGAGACCATCACCTGACCATTTCCATCTGTTACAATACACATGCTGCTGCTGTGCTGGTGTACACCTTCACATCCACCAGAGAGTGTGTGTGCAGGACAGGCAATGAACACCAGGGAAGAGCTTGGAGACATAACCGTAGGCATCATCTGCCATACGCTGAATAGTACAGGGGCAAACCCCTAACTACTCATTACTATTACATGTGCATGATGTTACTACATGTGCCATAGAGGTGGCATGTTGCAGTGCTGTAAGAACATGTGTGTAGGTGAGTGAGTGCCATTTGTAACAGTGCTGCGGTAGCATTGTCGCCTCACAGTAAGACATTGTCCTGTTCGATTCTCAGCTAGAGCGTCTTCTGTGTGGGGACATGCGTGAATGGGCGTACCTTCGTTGAAGGTTGTGGGTCACAGCTGGCAACTCGGCATGTAAAAATCTACTGCCAATCATTAGCGGACCAGAGTTCCACTGTGGCAACCCCTAACTGGGAAAAGCCGAAAGACACAACAACAACATTAGGTGTGGCACACGTCAGTCCACATGAATGGATGCCATTGTCTCCACAACCACACTCTAATGGACACGCATTGACACCTTTGCCAGGGTGGCAAATACACAATGTAACTACTTAGTTTACCACACCACAGTAATGCACAGGACCACATGCAACACAGGGGATATCTGGAGGTTCTATGGGTTAGGGCATGTGAAAGTGCTTGACAACTGTTGGTATGCCAACGAGGTTTATACTGGGAGTGACTGTGGCTGGGAGCATCACAACCAACATGCAGATACAGGGTGCCAGTACTGTCATGCAGGTATGCATTGCTCCATGGGAGTGTAATGTTTGGCTGTGCAAGATGGCTGTACAAGGCTGGTTGAGGAGTAATCCTTGCCATTGCATCACCCAACAATGGTGTGCAGTGCAGGGGTGTAGTGTCTGCAATGTCCCACACAGATGGGTACTGCATTATTTGGCCTGACATCCTGGTTACCAATGTGTAGGGCCATTGCTTTGCAATGCATGCCATGTCTATGTTTGATAGTCCTTCGCATGGACATTGCCTGGGATGTGCATGTCCCACAATACTGTACAGTGACATGTACAGGTGTACCTGGTTTGGCAGACACACGTAGTGTACACAGCCTGTTATACCCCGATATGCCAATACTGGCCTGGTGTGGTGAAACCTGCTTATAGTGAGCAGGTCAGCCCTGCACCTGCATGGATAGAATGGACAGGTATTCCGTGGTGTCAGTGGCATGGGTCCATACAGGGCACATGTGTACAGCATTGTTTGGCCTTAGTGAATCACATATGATGGCACCACATATGTTGCAGCCATTCAGTGTGGAACATAGTGAAGGCACAATGTCTGCATATATGTGCCTATTGCACCACTGTACAGGGTGCCATGTCCTCTGCAGGCCACTGCAGTCACACCATGCCTACTATCTGTCCTCAGTGTGCATGTTACTAGCAGGGTTGTATGTGAATGGCACATGGGTGCGGGACATATACCGGGTACTAGTAGGGCTGCATACTTAGTTCACCAGCCATTTTGCCAGATGTATGGGTATGGCTTGCCAACACAGTGCAGTGGATGACTGACAGCTGTACTCCTCATGAGGTGGCCAATGTGTCATAAGACGGATACTATATAAGAAAACTACAAAACCCGCTCCCAAACATGTCCAATTGTAAGACAATCACTGCCACCTCTACACAGGCTCTGACAGACAAACACACACTTGCCATTTCCTGTATACAACCCCCTACCATATCACACTGCAGCAATGCACGTTTAGGGTACACGCTACAGCAAATAATACAAAGCACTGTACTTGTCTCATGCAGGCAGACACACACACACACACACACACACACACACACACACACACACACACACACACTCACACACACACACACACACACACACACACTTGGCATGTCTGGGATTAGAACACCACCCTAACTACTTTACTACACTACAGCATTACGCAGTTACAGAACGCGCTACTGAGATTACTGGGACACAGCACTCCCAGAGGTGTATTTGTAGATGGGTGACATCATCGGCCTTGATAACGGTGGGTATAAGAAATGTATGGAGCGTGAGCAGTATAAAAGCATTACTCAGTCCTCAGGCAAACGGGGACACACACACACACACACACACACACACACACACACACACACACACACACACACACACACACACACAGCAAGTGTGGGACTAGAACACCGACCTAACTACTTTATTATACTACAGCATTACGCAGTTACAGAACGCGCTACTGATATTACTGGGACACAGCACTCCCAGAGGTGTATTTGTAGATGGGTGACACCATCGGCCTTGATAACGGTGGGTATAAGAAATGTATGGAGCATGAGCAGTATAAAAGCATTACTCAGACCTCAGGCAAATGGGGACAAACACACACACAGGGCAAGTGTGGGACTAGAACACCGACCTAACTACTTTATTACACTACAGCATTACGCAGTTACAGAACGTGCTACCGAAATTACTGGGACACAGCCCTCCCAGAGGTGTATTTGTAGATGGGTGACATCATCGGCCTTGCTAACATTGGGTATAAAAAATGTATGGAGTGTGGGCAGTCTAAAAGCAATTTAGAGTTTACCGGCAAACGGGGACAGACATACACACACACACACACACACACACACACACACACACACACACACACACACACACACACACACACACGCCAGTGTCGGGTATGGAACACCTGCCTATTTACAGATTACTATTACAATACTACATACTTACGAATCTCGCCACACAGACTACACATGTCATGGCTGTCATTATGACCATCTGGGAATGCGGACATCAACAGGGATGCTGGCAGTTAAGATGTACATACCTGTGAACCTGTGTGTTTAAAGTAGGAATCCATCCTGACCTGGAGTATGCCCATCTGTGGAATGGACGACTACTACTACCACTATACAGGGTTACAATGGCCATGCCCATACACAGAAGCACATAACTGACACAAGGTGTCACTGGCATGCTCACACACTTAGTAGCACAGGGCTGTTAGGAATGCACTATGTGTCCATCTACACAAGGACACACCGGACATGCTCATACACTTAGTAGCACAGGGGGCATGCTCACACACTTAGTAGCACAGGGCTGGTCGGAATGCACTACTATGTGTCCATCTACACAAGGATATACTGGGCATGCTCATACTCCTAGTAGCACAGGGCTGACTAGGATGCACTCTGATGCTAAACACTGAGGGCCACAGTGGCCATGCTATTACAAGTAGACATAAAGAACACATTGTAATGGGCTCTGGTGTCAGTAGTTGTCACTGTAAGCGGGAACGCTGCTCTACATATATTTACACCGGTCTTTTACACAACATCAGCTGTCATTCTGGGATAACACGGCTGACAAATGCATCCATGATACAAGGGAGTGTGGAACCTGTGAGAGATGCACTTATCTAGCCAAACTGGAGGTAAAGCTCTCTCCAATCAAGGCTGAACTTGACAGTCAAGAGGAGAAGATAAACACTTGCACCACACCACACTCATCACATAGTCTCACTAAATCTACACCACCCATGCATCCATGATACAAGGGAGTGTGGAACATGTGAGCGATGCACTTATCTAGCCAAACTGGAGGTAAAGCTCTCTCCAATCAAGACTGAACTTGACAGTCAAGAGGAGAAAGTAAACACTTGCACCACACCACGCTCATCACATAGTCTCACTAAATCTACACCACCAAAATCCACACATAGAAACACAAAATCATTCATGGAGGCTCTCAATAATAATCTGCTCAAGCAACAGAGACCTCCAAAGCAGAAATGCAAGCAACCTCCACCCCTCAACACAACCCAAATGACACATAGACCGCAGACTCAGTGTGCCACTCAACCACAGCCAATAAGACAAAACAATGTACCCAACACATTAGTCATAGGCGACTCTATAGTCAGGCAAAACTCCAAAAAAGTAGACCATGAACTGAATAAAACACAAAAATAGCAAGGGATGATGGAATGATCACAACCAGCTCTTCGGACCAAAAACACAGGTTTATTGAGTAAGCGCTTTCGGAGGGAACAATATCTCTCCTTCTTCAGACATTTCTTCATTCTTTTGTCTGAAGAAGGAGAGATATTGTTCCCTCCGAAAGCACTTACTCAATAAACCTGTGTTTTTGGTCCGAAGAGCTGGTTGAGATCATTCCATCATCCCTTGCTATTTTTGTGTTTTATTCTATAGTCAGGCACACTGATGTCCCACTCACCAGGTTAAACAAGGAGAAGGTTACTGTCAGCTGCCTGTCGGATGCCAGGATCTGCCACATAACCCATGCACTCAGGTCATTCCACAACAAGTACAAATATGACTCTGTCATTGTCCATGTTGGTGTGAATGACCTGAGATGTACCACCGTGAGCTACATGAAAAGAGACATGGAAGAGATCTCTGATCTTGTAGCCCAGGCAGGTATGACCCTAGCCCTGAGTAGCATTCTACCATCACCCAGAATGATGCCGCAGTACAAGGACAAAATGATTGACTTCAACAATTGGCTAAGCTTCTGGTGCCATTTTACAGGGATCCAGTATCTGTCTGCCTGGGATGACATGGTCGACAGACCACGATGCTTTGCCAGAGATGGCCTGCACCTGTCACCCCTGGGATTCCGGATACTGGCTAAGGTTCTTGCCGTCCCTATAGTACCTTTTTTAGGCAAGGTTCAAATGACAAATTCACCATCGTAACAGGAACAGGCAAGCAAAAACTGAGGGTGATGCTACTCAATGCTAGAAGTCTAAATCTCAAAATGCACTCACTTGAGGCACTCCTTAAAATGGAGAGCATCAATATCTGTGCAGTGACTGAGACCTGGTTCAAGGCTCCAGAGAGCACCCCTGCACTACCAGGCTATAACTCATACCACACTTTTCGGCCATGTAACCTGGACCGGAACACCAAAGGCAGAGGTGTATCCATATTCATTAAGGATACCCACACCTCCAGGCTAGTTGCTCAGCATAATGTAGCCGAGGTTATCCAAGTGCAACTAACTCTGGGCAAAACTGCAATCCAAATTGTAGCTTGCTGCAGATCACCCACCATGCCCCAGGATTCCCACTCCTCCTTTCTTGATGTACTGGAAAATATTAGGGTTCAACCAAACACCCTAATAATGGGCAATTTCAACTACCCCACCATTAACTGGGAAAACTCCTTCACTCAATGCTTTCTGGAATTCATAAACTCCAATGCCCTGGATCAACTTATCCACACCCCCACCAGGGGTAACAATATCCTAGATCTAGTCATTACCAATATGAGTGACCGGTGTTCCACACCTGAAGTCAATGCCTCATTGGTCCGATCCGACCATAAGCTAATTACCCTAGATATCCACATCCTGCTTCCACCCCCCATTAAGGAAACCATGGTAAATAATTTCTCCAAAGCCAACTTCATGCTTCTTAGGACAGAAGTGGTGAACTTCATGACACCCATGCAGATGGACAATATAGTTACGACTACTGAATCCTACACAATAGCACTTTATAAGCACTTACATGAGTGCATGGATTGCGCTATCCCAAACAGAATCAAGTTCAGTGTAAAGCATCAAAAAAACATCCAAAGGCTGATGTATAAAGTATATAAACTTTTAATAATAAACACCCAGACCGGTTTCAGCCAGCAGGCTTTCCTCAGTGGGATAAAAAAGCATTAACTGTAAAGTGACACACACACACACACATATATATATATATATATATATATATATATATATATATATATATATATATATAGTATGAGTCATCCAATAGGATTCTTCCCAATGTGTTCTTCCCACATTCAAATTGTTTCCTATATGAGAGACAAAGAGAAAATGAAAAGTTATACAATAAAATAAAGTAAAATAACACATGCTCATAAAAGAGAAACACATAAGTTTATAAATGATCATTCAAACCTGGTGAGAACAAAGCTCCCAGTTTAATGATCCAATACTTCTCTTTTTTAGTGAGAATAGAATGCCATCCCTGTTTGTTGGATCCGTCCCCAAGGATTCTGTCAATGATGGTAAACTGGAACCTGGCTGAATTATGTTGTGTACTGTGTTGAAATAAGGCATTGGTCTCCCTCTTAGTTCGTATGTCACTGCGATGTTCAGACATACGTAATCAAAGTGGTCGTGAAGTCTGTCCAACATAGAACGAACCACATGTGCATGTAGCAAGGTATACCACCCAATCACTGTTACAATTGCCAAAAAATTTGATATCAAATATTCTGTCGGTATTTTTACTGGTAAAATGTTTTGATCTGAAAATGAAAGGACATGATGAACAATGACCACAATGGTATGTACCCCATAGTTTGTCACCTGTCATGTTTAATTGGTGGTGTATTGCTCTGGCTGGACTGACCCTTTTGTAATGTGAAAAAATGATCCCAATGTCCTGCCCCTTCTATATCCATACCTGCATATATCACCAATCCACGGTTTGATCTCCTCATTGGCAATGAGAATATTCCAATGCTTGGATATAACATTCCTCATAAGGTTAATGTTACGTCCAAATGTGGTGATGAACTGGATAGATTCATTCTGTTCAGTGTGAATCTTGTCAGAATACTGGAGAAGAGAGGTTCTGGTGGAATTAAGAGCAGCTTGTTGAGCACCCCGGATGTCAAGCTCCTGGTAGCCCCTGGCTCTAAATCTGTTAGCTAAATCTTGTTGAGATGCATCATAGTCATTATCTGAGGAACAGATTCTACGAATCCTGAGAAACTGAGACTTGGGTATGTTTCAGATAATGTGGTTGGGATGCATACTAGTTGCATGTAATCGACTGTTATACTGGGGGTACTTATGAAATGTTTTACTATGTAAAGTGTCATCAGAATTCCTGGTTATAGTTACATCCAGGAAATTGATCTCATTTTTATCATAAGTAGATGAAAACTCAATACCCCATTTGTTATGACTGAGATATTGGACAAATTCTGCTAAATATTGTTCATCAGAACGCCAAACCAACCAACAATCATTCAAATATCAATGCCATATGTCCAGTTCATCTAAATGCAAATTATGTGAGGTGTCATAAATAAGTTGTTCCTCAACATATCCCATAAATAGGTCTGCATATATGGGGGCAAAAGATGCCCCCATTGCAGTGCCCTTAAGCTGCCAATGACATTCTCCTTGAAAATAGAAAACATTTTTGTTGAGAACATGCAGACCAAGAGTTTGTTGAAACCTAAAGGATATAGTTGTGATTTGTCCAACCAAAATTTAAAGGCTTCCAATCCAGCCCAATGTGGAATGTTTGTATATAGAGCCTTGACATCCAGGGTACAAAGTAACCAATCTGGTTCCAGTTGATTCTCAGCAATGATTTGCAAAAATTGTGCAGTATCCTGTATTCTGGCATGAATCAAGCCCAATAACGGTTTGAGATATAAAGTAAGGAACTCTGATAATGGTTCTGTTAGGGATCCCATGCCAGATATAGTCAGTCTTCCAGGGGGTTTATTAAGACATTTGTGTATCTTGGGTAACAGAGAAAGTGTTTGTTTCTGTGGATCCTGCACCGTAAGATGTGCCTTTACTGTGTCAGATATGATACCCTCAGAGACTGCTAAATCCAGAAAGTTATCAATCTCTTGTTTGAAATTAAGGGTGGGGTCAATGGGCATCTTCATGTAATGGGAAGGGTTGGAAAGTTGTCCATTTCCCCTCCCCCAGATAATAATCTGTATCCATGATGACTACCGCTCCACCCTTGTCGGCCTGTGTAATGACAATATTTGTGTTGTCTCTAAGTTGCTGCAATGCTAGTTGTTCAGTATTGGTTAAATTGTGTTTCAAGGGTGAAAACTGACCCAACTTGACATGTATGTCTCTAAGAACTGCTTGTTGAAAGACTGCTACATTTCGATTCATAGGTGGTACAAAATTAGATCTGTGAAATTTAAATTCGTTGGATCTTTGAGAGTCAGTTTAAGACCCAAAAAAATAGCTTGAGATTGATCCTACAACAAAAATCATTGATGTCATTCACTAAATCAGACTCATCAACAAAAAATGCTGGGACAAAATTCAAACCTTTATTTAAAAGTTTCTTTTGATCTTCAGTTAAAGTAGTTTGATAGATATTCAATATATTGCATCTATTGTCTCATAAGTGTTTGAATGAGGCCCTCGATTTACTCTATTTCTGTATTTCCTATGTTTTCTCCCACCCCTCCTCCTGATATGTTTAAAGGGTGGACCTGGCTCTTAGCCTACTTGGATTATTTTCTGCCTTGCATTTGGGTCTTACTTGCAGAGTATCTCTTCTTGGCCTCTATCCCAAACAGAACCAAGATGCTATCCTCCAAAAAAAGGAAGACAATCTAGTGGTCTCCTGCCATAAACAAACTGTACAACAGAAGGAAGAAACTCTTGCAAAAGAGAGTAAAATCACATGAGTGGAGGAGCTCCCTGGTCAGCCTCAGTAAGAAGCTGCGATCCCTGATAAAATCCTCCAAAGCTAGTTACAAAAACAAAATTGCCACTGATTCTAAAGACAACCACAAAGCATTTTATAGCTATGTCAAGAATCTCAATGGCAACATTCAGATTTGCTCTGAGTTACAGCACAATGGCACTAAATATACAGACCAACTGATATTGCCAACATCCTGGCAGATAGGTTCAGTGCTAACTTTACCCCCCTCTCACCCCCTAAAGAGCCCATCTCTATACCGGAAGAATGCAAAGTTCCTGTAATCACGGCTGCACAGGTAAAAACCACACTCTCCAAAGCCAAGAACACAGCATCCATGGGACCAGACAACATCCCAGGCTGCATTCTACATGAACTGCAGAACGAACTGGCACCCCACCTAAGTACCATGTTCAATCATAGCCTCACCTCAGGCTTTGTGCCTGCTGAATGGCGCACAGCAACAGTTATCCCACTCCACAAGGGGGGAGCTACCACGGACCCCAGGAACTACTGCCCCATTCGCCTGACGAGCCTGGTCTGCAAGGCCATGGACCGTATCATCATGGAACTTATAAACAAAGACATTGGTAATCTCCAAACTATGGATCCCACCCAGTTCGGGTTTGTAAAAGGCAGATCATGTCTCCTAAACCTGGCAGACTTCTTTGAAGCAGTCACCAAAGCCACAGACAAGGGTAAGGTGGTTCACACAGCCTATCCAGATCTTGCCAAGGCTTTCAACACCATCCCCCACTCTGGAATTATAGATAAACTCACTAAACTAGGTATAAACCCCTATGTCACAAGATGGGTTGCCAAGTGGCTCACTGACAGAACCCACACTGTGAAAGTAGCAGACTCCAAATCCGACTTCAGACCAGTGACAAGTGGAATGCCACAGGGTTCAGTCCTGGGTCCTCTCCTGTTTGGTATCTACTTCTCTGAAGTACAGGCTAACAAAGAAGATTTTGGCTAATGAAGTTCGCAGATGACTGCAAACTAGGAGCCATAATCAAAACTCCTAACGAAGTGGACATCCTACAAAAGGGCCTCACTGAGACAGATGCCTGGTGTCAAAGCCATGGCCTCAAGCTCAATGCCAAAAAGTGCACTGTCATCCCTGTTGGTAAAAACTCTGTACCCATGAACTACAACATAGGCGGTAGTATACTTATCACCGAAAGTGTGATAAGAGACCTTGGGACACAGGTGGACAGTAGTCTCTCCTTTGATAATCACATCGCCACAGTAGTCAGGAAATCCTTCTATGTGGCACACCTCATCACAAAAGGTTTCTCATCCAGAAAAAAAGAGGTAATTTTTCCCCTCTACTCATCACTCATTAGACCCATTATAGAGTACAACGCCCCTTTTGGTATGTACCTCACAAGACATCTACAACAACTGGAAAGGCCGCAGAAATACCTCACAAAGAGGATTACCGACCTCAAACAGATGCCCTACGCAGACCGTCTCAAAAAACTCCAGCTTTACTCCGTCGCATATCGCCTACTCAGAGGTGATCTCTGCCTGACATACAAAGCTATGTCAAACCCAGAGCTGTTGGACATGCTCCACTTAAAGAAATCCCAATCCCTCCGAGTTACACTCTCTAGGGACCTAAACCTTGTCACCACAATAAACAGAACATGCCGGAGGGATAGATTCCTGTCCCAGAGACTTCCCATACTCTGGAATAAACTACCTATCTATATCAGACAATGCTCCTCATTAGCACTCTTCAAGAAAAATCTTGATGATTGGATGGGAAATAGGAAATTCACCCCGGGGATCACCTCTGTGGCTCTGCTCGACAGTGGCACAGGAAAATAATTTTCTTGGGTGGCAAAAGCCAGGGTACCTTTTTGGCTGGGCTTGTATAGGCCCCAGGGCTGATAGCCTAGTACCTACCTATGAACCTATGAACCCAAGTCGCATCCGCCCACACAGTGCCATTCCAAGGCAAATGTCCTAAACACAGGTTAACTCCCATATACCTACAGGACAACTGCATTGTTTTCTTATGCTAACCAGTGCTAGATGTGTAGCGTCCATATTCACTGCTGGTCACTGTAGATCCAACAATGGGGAGTACTGACATCTGTGCAGTGAGGAACACCTGGCTGATGTCTCTGTAGTGCACAATAGCACTATAATCCATATACCTCAGAACCTAGCACTACCACCATATACCTCAGAACCAGACATGTGGGCCATAACACAGGTACGGACTGCTCCAGGTGGTGTACCCACATACATAAAGGCCACTCACATGTACTAACCGGTTCCCCCATGAAAGGCATCACAGATGAGCCATGTGCAGGACACAGTGTCACATGCTGCATTCTAGGATATAAACTGCAGACACCACCATGCCCTCAGACCACCAACACTTAACCATACATGTTGTATGACATAGATGAGTACACCACTATGTGACCCTTGACCTGTGTACTGTACTAAGCTCTACATCAACTGTAGACAGTACACATGTACTGACACAGTTGCATCATGTGTTATGCAATGCAATGATATCACTGTCTGTGACCAAGTCAGCTGTACACATACCAAGGGCCCTTGGTACTTTCCACCATTAGCAGATGTCTGTTGCTGTACACCAGTACACACCCTCATGTATGGATATGGCATACATGTACCTGCCCTGGGTATGTACATGCCACACACACAACATACCTGTAAATAGCATAGTGTTGTTGTCCTTTGTACAAACAGGTGGCTACAGCCATTACACCCATGCACATGGAATGTAGGTCCATGGCTGCTGAATGCTAACAGTACATAAGGTGTGATATCAATGCTGACAGAGGTAACATCCCCTCTGCACTGGTCACCCATCATATCATACAACAGTCCATGTCTCATGTATGTCATTACACATATCCACCAATTGCAATGCCTACAAACATGACCAAATGTCAGGATTGTAGGACCTACACACCTGTACATGTAGTGTGCATTCAGATAACATGCGTGTGCAGTTACTGATGTATGCAGGTGGCGTGTATCCTAGTACATCATGCAGCTGCAATGCAGCCTCAACATTGTCAACTGTATATGGTGATATGCTGAATGTACAGAAAGATGTACCACAGGTATGGACAGATGTGTTGAAATAACTAAGTGGTGGGGCATCTTTGCAGATGGATGTTTGCAGTGGACAGCTCACAGGTGTGTCACAAGTGGTCCTGCAATCCCCTTTGTAACCAGTAAGCAATGGTTTTAATAATTGAAGGACATAACACACAACTTAGACAGCAGTAAGGGTGACAGCAAAGGTAAATCACTTGACACCTGTTATTAGATATGATGTCCCTAGTGCATATATCAGCACTGTTGGCACAGGAAGCATCAGTACAGTTTGTAATGCGTGCAATACTGCTGTATGTCTGACATACATAACATGAGCTAGGCAGGTCTGAGATTCACAGTACTGACATGTGTGGTTGCGTGTGTGTCATATAGTGGGGAATACATCTCAATTGTTACTCACTCTCCTGTACACTAGTGTACACATCTGTACAGACTGCAATGTAGAAAGCAGGACATAGGCAGAGGCGTTTATCTCACACATGTGAGGTATCTGTATGTGCATGACATAGGTGTATTAATTAGTGCATGCCACAGTGTGGCTGACTGGTCCCTGGGGTGAGGATGTATGTTACCATACTGAACTGATAAGACCCCTCCCACCATCCAGGCGATGCATTCTACTATCCATGTTGATGTCCCCGATCATAGGCTGTACTGACTACCTGTACAAGTGTATTCTCTGTGGCAAGTCATGTAGGTGCACAGTACTGTAATGATGATTTGCACATAGGCAGGGGTCCTCATCCCACCAGTAGCAACTGTGTGCGTGTGTGTATTACTGTGTCAGTGAAGCCATGTGTGTGTGTGTGTGTGTGTGTGTGTGTGTGTGTGTGTGTGTGTGTGTGTGTGTGTGTGTGTGTGTGTGTGTGTTACAGTGTCGCTGAATACATGTGTGTCAATACCTGAGTGTGTGGGTACAGTTGTGTGTTGGCATCCTGTCATGGGAATGTGTATTAATGATTCCCATTGAGGCATCACACTTCCCACTGGCCTCTACCCTTGTAATCAGCTAGACCACTCTCTTACCTCACCACTCCATGTAACTGTACCTGTGATGTCACCCTTTATGGATGTCACGTCTATGGCCACAGTAGCTTAATACACAGCTATCATGCTCTTGGAATGGTAGACGTGTTTGTAACGTGGGACATACTCACTGGTATGTGGCAGCTACATGGTGCATGCTGGTATATTCATACATACATGTGAGTAGTCCACATTAACATATGGGACACTTAACTGCAAACACTGACATCCACTGGCACATGCAATTAGACCTGAAGAAGGACAGCAGACCATCATGACCAACATGCATTTACTGTTGATACACAAGACACATACTGTTAACAGTATTGTACACCTGTACTACATGGTATATCTGCTGCCTGTCAGCAGTCCTCAACATTTGTAAACTACACGTATCATCCTAGTCTGTTCACCCTGTGCATCAGACCATATGAGCATGTCCCTGCACTGATGGTGTGGATGTCAGGGATGCGGCACAGGCATCATCATATGCACAGGGTGTTAATGTTTGCCAGAGGCCTAGGCTGCACCATTGGATGACATCATGTGTGTGGGTTTGGACCTTTGATCTAATTGGGCATGTGTGGATGTTATGCATGTGTGTGTGTTGCGGTGCCCTACATATGTGTCCAGTGTGTGCATGTATGTATGCACACAGTTCTCCCATGTGTCTGGCCTACACAGGGATATTATTGACAGCTGCAGACTGTACAGGCAATGTTTTACAGTTCACAGTGTCCGGCCATGGACATGTGACCTGTGCCTGCCAGGGGTTGCACGCACACTACTAGAGAGAGGTGCAGATTGGGTACTGTCTGATGTCACTTGTCCACTGGAACCATGTCCCTGTTGGACCATCCAGGGCCACGTGCACATGGCCTACTGTGTCATGGTGTGGACAGAACAGCACCAGATGCACTGCTGCTGCTACTGCCACTATGGGAGCGGGCATGTGAGTTAGCTCGTACACGTAGACCTGACACAGGTGATGTAGCAGGCCTACGTCCACGTGCCCGACGCCTCACTCCTACCAGATGTTCCAACACAGGCAGCTCACACTCGCAGATTGTCATGCCACGGTCAAGGACTCCAACCATGTCACCCAACCGTCTAGCCAAAGCATCAGCAATCTGCTGTTGAGCATTTACCATTGCCTGGATGCTGTTGTTTAAAGAACGGACAGCAGCCCTCTGTAGCCTCTGATCTTCTCTGTTGCGCCGTTCAGCACGTGTCTGTGCCTTCATTTCAGCCTGAAACATGTGTTTGGTAACACCAGCTGCTGCACTCTGTCATGCAGGAGCATGTTGGCCAGAGGTCCTCCTACGAGCAGCACTGGCCACGTGCCTGTGTGGGGCACCACCAGTAGTTTGGCTGACACCATGGAGGGCAGGCACACCTTCCATAGCCCCCACACTTTCCTGTTCCAAGCTATCATGCATCAAATGTCCTTCCTCTATGGCCACTGGTGATGGGGTATGTGCAGGTATGGGATCTATGTGCGGGGATGAGGTAGATATAGATGGAATAGCAACCAATGGCACAGTTTCAGCCCTTGACAACTCTGCCTGTGTCCCAATCATACGTTCATCATCACTGCTAGAGTCTGTGGGGACACTAACATCTGATGTACCGCAGGAGGGCAATGCACCTACATCACCTGTGAGGGCAGACAAGAACTGTACATTACAATCTATGCAATAGACACACACACACATGCATGTGATATG
Source organism: Protopterus annectens (assembly GCF_019279795.1). NCBI lineage: Eukaryota > Metazoa > Chordata > Ceratodontiformes > Protopteridae > Protopterus > Protopterus annectens. The sequence goes on from NC_056745.1 coordinate 438,368,684, forward strand.
ACAGAAGGCATGCAACATGCATGTGATACAGCAGACTGCATGCAGCGCAGACAATAGTGGTAGTTATTATACATTCCTAGGTTGCACACAACAGCATGCATGTGTCATAGCAGATGGCATGCAAATTGCACAATCATAGTAGTGGTTAGTATACATCCCTGTGCTACACCATGTGGACCAGCACAGGTTAACAGTACACCTGCCTGATGTGTGGCATATGACCTTGATAATCACATGTAGTATGATATGTGATCTGCTGACGTGTGCAATGACATGCATACATGTTTAACACAACGGTGTCCTGTGAAATATACAGTGGAGCAATGGTGCACCAATTCAGTGTTGTCTGTCCACCCTGCAGATATACTGCAAATTTAGCTGATGTGCATGGCCATTGCAGGGAATCATGAGGTGTCTCTAGTGCTATACAGTGTGAGTTACAGACAGGGTTCATAGCCATGACTGTGTTCAGATACAATACATATATACTGTGGAATGTGACCCATGTCACTGAGGTGTATACACACTAAACCATGATGTGGAAGTTGTGACACAGGTCACTGAAGGGTATATGGATGACACCCCTGCACATCTGCAACCATATTGCTGCAGCCTGGCAACTATGGCCAGACATGGCGAACACGTCGGTACACCATGTCCCACATTACATCTGTGTACCACACACACACACACACACACACACACACACAGGAGGAGCTAGTATGGCATTTATGTCCAACACCAGCAACGGGAATGTACTGTATCTGTGACCTGATGTGGATACTGTACAGGTGACTGCTGTCATGTTGCAACACCCTCAAGATGTTCATCACATCTTATCTGGTGGATTGATGTTACGCCTACACAAGATGTGCATAGGCCTGTAGGATGTCTAGTGTCCTACATCTACATTATGACCATTATACAAAGGCCATGGTTGAACCATGTGTAGCCATTGTACGACAGGTTGCACACACAAGCACAACACGTCTACTGTGTGTGTTGTTCCATGTCTCTGGCCATCCTCCATGGCCATGTGTGTACATGTGTTGTCCAAATTATTGTGATTGGCATCTATTTCACATGTCTGTGTTGTCCCATATGACATATATGCTCCACTGACAACAGGGTTATGCAGATAAAGGGTGGTATGTGGGATATGTTTTCAGGTTAGGTAGGCAGTGTAGCAGCCAGGCCAATAGATGTCATGGACATGTCAAGATAGCACATCACATTGTGTGACATTCATAGCAGGGCTATGATACACACCGGTGAAACCTGTGTGCTGGCCATACTCCAGCTCACTGTGTAGCACTGTTTGTATTCACCACATGTGTAGATCAGATCTGTTGAACGTCCCTAAAGTGAACAGCACATCCACCATTGTATGCACAGCTGTCAACACATCTGGCAATAAAGTTTGTGAGGATTCATGTTGGTGAGATGATTCACATAGTTTGCAAGTGTTGCACATGGGTAGTCATTGTGATGCATTGCATGTCCGACCTGTATATTGTGACAGGACCATACATTATGTGTACATGTTGTGAATGGCCACATGGCAGCTAGATTTGTGCATTATGGTTCCTGATAAATAATAACACTCTCACCTGCAACGGGCTATGAGCATAATCCACCCCTGTATAAAGGCTACAGGGAGAAATGTGCATAACAGTACATTAGACTATACTATGGTGTAAGCACATGTGTGCATACATAGAGTAGCATATTATAGTATGCGGCATGTGCATATACATGCCTTGCATATGATGTTATATTACATATTGTACAGTGGCACATGCAACTATATGGAATATAGTTGTTATAGGTGCAGTACTGACTTACCAGGCAACTCCAGGCTCAGTGGTTGAGAGACACCCACCTCCACAATATCAGGTAAGGCTTGTGGATGTGGTTCTGCAGGTGTCTCTAGGTTGGCCAGTAGCTCCTCGGTATGTGTGAGTGGGGGCTGGGTTGGTTGTCCACCACATGTTGCACCTTGTTCCTTGGTGATTGTATTTGCACGCTGTTTCGCCCATCTAATGAGGTCTGTACAGTGTCAGCGCACCTGCTGGTATGTGCAGTTGTGGCCACCCACATCATTAACCCTCCTGCGAAGTTCCATCCACAGGCCATCCCACTGCTGTGCATCCTGTGGCACATGGCTGAACAGGATATTGTGATTGTCGAGTAGGTATGGGATGAGGGCTTCATCCTCCAAGTGTGTAAAAGGGGGAAGCCTTGCACGCAGCATACCTGGAAGACATAATGATGGAGACAGGTCACAGTAACTCACAGAGACATACAGAGCTACAGCTGAGAATACATGTGCATCGCATTAATTCAGTTTAAATAGTTGTATTTGCAAACCTACATGACACTGAAGTGTTTGTGTCACACACATTGACACTCAATGTTGAGTGGATATTATCACCATATATCTGTGTGTGTGTCACCTGATTACATTGCTCATACTTCATGTGGTTGCTGTCTTGATGTGGGCATGTCTGTTTGCCTGTACTGGTGTTCCTACCTATCAGCACATGGCTGGATGTGTCCACATTAATGCAGTTGACCTTGATGCAGTGTATATGTCACATATAAGGACTTACACTGCCTTAACAGACATGACCTGTGACCCTGCAGACATGCTTACATAAGGTTTTACATGTATGTGTTCTGCTATATACATATACATGGCAATGTACAGTGATTCAACATCCTGCCATGTGTCACCTGTGTTGCACATGTGATACACATGGGACATTGGCTAGCCAGATGGTATTTGCAGGGATGGATATCAACTATAGCATGTAGAGTCAAAGTCAACGAGTGGGCTATATGCCATGAGCCATGTATGAATCCAGGAAGAAAGGTTACCTGGCAGTAGCCAACAGGAGGGTCTGTGGGGCCAGGTGGAGCAGTGCCACATTACTGATCCACAGGGTTAATGATACATATACCATGCGTTACCATGTGGTCATCACACCATGTCTGTGAGGGAGCGATGTGCAGCTTTGATGGACAGAAATGCATAGTATGGCAAGACTATGTCAAGTGTATGGGACAAGGATCTGTCCAGCATGTGGTAGGTGGATGTCCATGAAGTATGTGTTCAAAATCAGGATAAGTATGTGTAGCTTGTCCAACATCACTGGGTTGGACATGGATTTATTCAGGGTATGCATCATGCTACATAGTGGAGATGGGGAATGGGAGGTCTAGTGTAGGCCATCTGCACATGGCCAATACCCCTTAAAGGAAATATGTGATCTGATATGGGTCACTTGAGTGTTCTGTATGGTTGGACAATGATCTCTATATTCATGAATGGCACCCTATCATTATTAGGGTTGCCACATATGACTACCTGACAGGTGTGGTGACGTAGCTATCACAGGAAAGGCAACTGCCCAGCTGCATCCCTCACACACAAGTGTCCATTATGTTGACCGCTGCCTAGATAGTAGTTCATGGGTAGAGGGTTATTAACATAGGGGTGACAATGTGAGTCAGCTATTGCTCCTAGGTCATAGCCATTCACATACTTCAATAGGCAGATGCCTTCTGTTTGTCTGTGAGGTATGGACTACAATGAGGGGGAATAAAATTCATTAACCCTGACATACTGTAGCTGACACTGGTGTGATGATCACGTATTATTCAGACACCTTCTGTAATGTTGGTTCTGCCAGCAGTCCTGTTGCAAAAACACTCCTGTGACATAGGAATGTACATCTAGTATACCGAGTGTAGGTGGCACGCAGTATGGGTGATGATGTCCTATGACCTGGCAAGGTTATGATATGCAGTGTGACATCAACCATACTGTCATCTACATCTGTACTGCTGACATCACTTAAGTGATCAAGGTTCATGGCCTTTCAGACCAGACTCAGCAGGGTAGTAGTGCAGTACTTCTCATTATCAGTGGTGTCTCCACCTTTGTGGGTTGTGATACCTGTTGGTGTGCACCATTCAGTGTGTACACAACCTGACATGGAGCTATGTTTTACATGATGTGTACGTGGAGAGCATCTTGTTTTGCCATATGTGTATGATACAACCTGTGATGTGGGCAGGTCCCATGCAGACTGAGTGCAGCTTGTACCTGCATAGTTGTGTGTACAGGGGCCCTGTGGTGTACATGGATATATGCTTGTGTACCTGTTGTGGGGAGGGGGCCATGTGTTTATATTATCCAAGACCCTATCTGGATTGCTTATTCATGCTAAGCACTTGCTCAGGACTTGTAAACACTACGTAAGCTAATAATTACTATAGCACTCAATCTTCCTCATTACCTACAGGTAAGGGTGAACAGGTTTTGTACATACTTTTCTCACTTGCGTAGAGTAATGTATCTCTTGTACTCACTTTCCTCACTTATCTAGGTGAATGTAATTCTATATTCAGGCATGTCCAAGAGTCAACTGCCAGTGTTCTCACCTGTCTATCTGATGAATCTGGACATCTTGAGGTAATGTACACATTGCCTCATGTACACAGACAAGCCTCTCCACCTACCACCCAACACTACAACCTGTGAGAGATGCATTCATCTAGCCAAACTGGACAACCAAGCCTGACCCTGACTGCCATGTGGAGAAGGTACACAGTTGAACAACACCACATGCATCACATAAGTCTCACTGAATCTACCCCACCATTAACTGGGAAAACTACTCGTGTACCAACACATTAGCTCAACGGTTTCTGGAAATCATAAACACCAATGCCCTGATTCAGCATATCCACACACCCACCAGGGGCAACAATATCCTAGACCTAGTCAATACCAACATGAGTGACTGGTGCTCCACACGTGAAGCCAACTCCTCGTTGGTCCGATCAGACCATGTGCTGAACACCGTTGATATCCACATCCCGCACCTACCCCCCATTAAGGGAACCACAGTATAATATGTCTACAAGGCCAACTACATGCTTCTTAAGACAGACATGGTGGACGTCATGACACCCATGCAGATGGACAGTACTTTTACAACTGCTGAATCCTACACAAATGCACTCTATAAGCACTTACAGGAGTTCATGGCTTGTGCTATCCCAAACAGAACCAGGACACTATACTCCTAATTAACTAAACCAATCTGGTGGTCTCCTGCCATAAACATATTGTACTACAGGAGGAAGACACTGTTGCAAACGAGAGTACAATACCATGCATGGAGGAGATCCCTGGCCAGCCTCAGTAAGAAGGTGAGATCCTTTATAAGATCCTCCAAAGTTGGCTACGAAAACTATAACACAACTAATACCAACAACAACCACAAAGCATTCTATAGCTATGTTATATATCTCAATGTCAACAACCAGATCTGCTCTGAGTTACAGCACAAAGGCATGAACATTACAGAAACAATTGATATTGGCAACATCCTGGCATATCCCTCCCAAAGCTGCACACTCTAAAGACAATATCACAGCATCCATGGGACCGGACAACATCCCAGGCTGCATTTTACATGAACTTCAGATCGTACTGTCTCCCCACCTACGCACCATGTTCAATAATAGCCTCACATCGGGCATAGTGCCCCCTGAATGGCGCACAGCAACAGTTATCCCACTCCACAAAGGTAGCACCACAACAGACCACGGGACCTATAGGCCTGAGTAGCCTGGTCTGCAAGGCTATGCTGCACATCATGGATCACTGTCACAGAGACATTGGGTACCTCCCAACCTTTGACCCCCTCCCTGTTTGGCATTGCTAAGGCCGGACCATGCCTCCTAAACCTGATGGACTTCTTAGAGACAGTTACCAAGGCATTAGATGAGGGTAAGGAGGTCCACACAGCCTACCTAGATCTCTCATAGGCTTTCAACACCATTCCTCCTTTTGGTATTATTAACATACCCATCCGCCTGAACATTAACCCCTACGTCATGTGATGGTTTTCAAAGTGGCTCATGGACAGAACCCACACAGTGGGAGTTGCATACCCTAGGTCCGACTGTATAACAGTTGCAACTGGCATCCCCCAGGGCTCAGTCCTAGGACCCCTCATGTTCGGTATATACGTCTCTGATGTACAGACAAGCACAGGAGGGCTTTGGCTGAAAAGGTTTGCAGACGACTGCAAACTAGGGGACATAATTGTTTCCCCAGCTGTTACAGACACCCTCTGGAAGGGTCGCATTGAGACGGATACATCGTGTTAATATCATGGCGTCAAGCTGAATGCCTAAAAGTGCATAGTCATCCCCTTTGGATATAACTAATTACCAGTGGACTACCACATAGGTGCTAGTCCCCTACATACAGAAAAGGTAACACGGGATCCGTGAACCCCAGTAGATAGCAATCTCTCCTTCGATACCCATAATGACAAGGTGATTAGAATATCCTTCTACATGGCCCCCCAATCTCTAATGGGTTCGCATCCAGATCAGAGGGGCCATTGTGACTCTACACGTCTTATTAGACCCATTAAAGGATACAACATCCTATTTGGGATATACCTTACAAGACAACTGCAACAGCTTGGAAGACCACACCAGTATCACACCAAGAGGATTACTGCCTTCAAACAGATGACCTATGCAGCCCAACCTACGAAACTCCAGCTGTACTCAGTTGCATACCACATACTCACAGGTGATCTCTGCTTGACATACAAGGCCCATGTCCAACCCTGTATTGCTGGATATGCTCCACCTAAACAGAAGCCCCTGAGAGCCACATGCTCTAGGGATATACACCTAACCACAACGATGAGTAGGACGTGCTGGACGGATAGATTCCTGACCCGGACACTCCCTATGCTTTGGAACATGATTCCAATGTACATCAGGCAGGGCCCCTTACAAGCACTCTTCAAGGGAAACCTTGATGTGTGGACGGGAGACAGACATGTACCCCGGGGTTCACTGCAGTGGCTCTGCTGGACAGAGGCACATGGAACTATTGGCTCTGCCGTTCAAAGGCACAGGAAACCAACCTATGGGGGTGGCGAAAGCCATCACACGCTAACTAGGCTTACAGATACCCTTGGTAAGACAGCCTAGTGCCTACCTTTGTACATATTACATGTCTTATGTGCATGGATAGTTAAATAGCTCTTCCATTTTACTTTGCTATCATGCTGATAAACTGTCGGCTCACTAAAAGACATATGTATCCTGTTATTGGTATTGTAAATGCCAACTGACATAACTAATGTTTGCCTAACATTACAGTAATGCTATGTAGCTTGTAATACATATCTGCCTACAATACTGTATATTACACAGTTATTGGCACAATATCCCACAATGCAAATCATACTTGCACAGTGGCCCAACCTTCCACGTTATTCTCTGTAATACACCCATAGATATGGCTACAGTTACAATATATCAACATATACTATTCCCTGTTATAGCACATACTTGTTGGACCAGCCCTGCCACTGACATCGGCTGGTGAGGAGTATTTCTGTTCAAAGCCCTTATATAACATCACTTGTGGTGTATGCGGTGTTTTCCTTGTGACCTACAGCAGTACACACAAATACTACAAGCGTTACTATGCTCAACAATACATCACTACAAGATAACTGTTTCCACTATATGGATTGCATGCACTTTAAATACTACATAATAGTGCTACATACACAGACATACTGACTGTTCTACATACCTTATTAATAACCCGAGGTGTCGTTAAATGTTGATTCAATCCTTTTCGGTTTGTGTTTCAATGTTCTTTGTAACATTCTGCTGGTATATACGGATGGTTTGAATGTGTGATAACACATCCTTTCCTAGTTACATATCGGTAACATGTGGTATCCTGTCCACCAATTGCTGTTCCAAAGTAGTTAACTGGATGCACATCAGCTGTGCAGCTATTCCATTAGCCGATACCATGGCAACAGTGGTGTATAAGTGAGTACTCCTTTTGGGCATTGTCCGTTTTCCTTACTGTTGAGGGAGACGGCCTAGATGTGTTATTGCGATATATTTTAACAGCTATATGGAGACACACAGAGATATATTAGCTTCATGACTCACGTGGACTGTGTGTAATGGCTAGATGATTTAGTTCTACATGTGAGTACAGCTGTTATATTTCGGAACAGTGCTACTTATGCAGGGTTTGTTTGTACCCGATACTTCTGCAGATGTTTAAGTCTGGCAAGGATGTTTGGCCAGCTCAAGGCCGTATGACTATGCATGAACTGTTATGTGGTGTACAGTGTGCTCACCAGACATCCTTGATTTGGTGTACAAGTGTAGCATACTGTGCTATTACTCACTAATTGCTAATACATCCCGGTGTACGCACAACCCTCTGAAACGGGATTAGTGCAAACAAACCCTATTACATCAGCAGCTGTTCCATTGTATAACAGCAGCTATTTCACATAGGGCCATGTTAGTGTGTCTTTGACAAGGTATGTTAAGGCTTCTGCAGATGTCGTACAGTGTGTGAATTTGTGATGTTATTACAGTTTGTACTGTAATATGTTTGGGTGTGGGGGTGATGTTGATGGGTGTGCTTAGCAGATGCAGGTGTGTAGGAACTGCTTTATACATAATCGCTATGTGCGTGAGGATTCCTTCCCTATTTGAACACCTATCCTTTTGTGGACTAATACAATGGTAATTGCAGGCTGATTCATTAAGGCACTGTTATGTGGTTCCTGTATAGCATGCAGGTGATGTTAGTCCTTGAATCCCTTTGGTAATACATCTGAATGTAATAACGTGTTGCTACATGATAGCTGTGTATTTCTGTCATAGGTATTTGCAGTCATCGTAGTTGTGTTGGTGACTGACCCTCTTTGGCTAGGGTTGCCACCTTTTCATATGGCCATAGTGGGACCTTTTCGGGACACACATCTGATTTTGCAGGCCAACACAAACCCACGGTCAGTACAAGGGATAGAACTTTCCTTTCTTGCCTAATTATAAGCTTATTCTTGTAGCAGTATAGTTGCTTATTCTGTTTCCTGTAGTATGTAGGTATTCTAGATACAGAAATAACTATTGTATGCAACTATTACAGTACATATGGTACATAATTATGTCCTACAATCCCAGGACATTTGCCACGTTTAATATATTTGGTCAGGACACAACCGCCCAAAGAGGGAGTGTCCTTCGCAAAGTGAGACAGGTGGTAACACTATCATTGGCTCATGTCCATAGCACATATTTATAATGGTGTATAGGCATATACTCTCCATATCCTTTGTTCATAAAGGTTGGTAATGGCGGAATGTGTGATTGCTATGTTCTATGTTATACACATATATGAACACTTCAACTGCTGTATACGGGAGACCTACGGAATCCCAAAACCACAGTGTTCCAATGTACACAGTACCCGGACCAGACTCCCATATCCCACATTATCAACATCGACAGTAACTCATGAAGGTAACACGAACATGGAACACACACATGCACACACAGACACACTGCTACCCAACACATCCAAACAAACCATCCTACACTACGTATGAGCAGGTGGCCAAGACCCCCTAAACCCCCCATGTAAGTGTCTGTGCCCCCCCACACCACCCCCTACTTTAATATTCTACATCCTAGGTCACGCAAACAGACGCACACAGCTAACCCACAACCACACATTACAGTCCCCCAAGAACACACACCACACACAGAACACACACTTACACACACTACAGCCCTAAGAAACACACGTACACACAGTAACCTACCCAAACCGCAACAACAGAAGCACTGACTAACTGTCCATTAACATCGTGAGATTACACCTCGCGCATCTGGTGTTTCGGTACTGTGTTCTTTCGGTCCTTGAGCCTAGGGATCATGCGCGTCAGTATGTAAAGCAGTCGGTATGTGGTAGGTATCCCATTTATATGTACCTCCATGGTTATGTAGATGTTGTTAACCTATCTGTATATCTACATATATATGTATATCCCCATATATCGACATATCTCTCTCTCTATATATATATATATATATATGATGATGTGTGTGTGTGTATATATATATATATATATATATATATATATATATATATGAATAAAACATACATCTTTCATTGGGTACATGCCGGTTTGTCCTATTTCATACCTTTTGTGATTTATCCTGTCAGTATACATGACTGCCATTGGTACATCTCAGGTAGCTTAGTGGTATATTATTGTGATGAATGTGTACATGGTTGTGTGTTCTAATCCTGGCAGTGATATCTTACCTTTCAGAGCAGGCACTGGTAGTGCAAGGGTAATTAACCCACATTTCAGCGGTTGTGTGTTCCACATGTTTATTATTCTGTGGAGAACTACCTATATATGCAAGCTGTGTTTAAGGTATACTATGTAACATGTACACATCTGTGAAGACTCCTATCAGGGATACTCCCCATTATTTTGAACTACATCCCTGATTACATTATATAAAAACCCTCACTGACACTCCAGAGAATCCTTGCATAGTGGGTGGTGAACAGTAGCTACACCCCAGGGATCCTGCAAGTGGCTCTGCTCCACAGAGGGACAGTTAGTTGATCGATGGGGTGGCAACAGCAGACACGTTTTGCCTATGCTTATGAGTGGCCTCGGCGGTTGGGCATGTACCTACTTATGTATCTATGAACCTGTACATACAGTATGGACACATGCTGATAGCTTAATTTACTGTTCAGGTATTGACTTACCTTGTGCCAATGGCAGTTGTGTGTACAATAGTTGAGGGCTACCTATGTAGGATGCACACAGTAGGCCACCTATACATGACAATTTACAGGTGGTCGTGTGTGTGTGCCATCCATGTTTGCTGTGTGTGCAGGTGGAGAAGGGTGTCAGTCCATGAGTGCCTACACTGTCAGTGTGTGTGCTATACGTTCCCTCTTTGCCAAGGCATGGGCATACTGGGCACATCTTCGTCTGCCTACTAGGGCTAGCACAGGGTGTTCATGGTCTGAGTTCCCCTGTGCCTGTGGGTCCCTTGGCAATGGTGGTGGGCTGTGAGGGCCTTCACCATTCTGTCCCTGCTGCAGCTGTTTCCGCAGGATCATATTGTGTAGCATGGCACATACTATGAAGATGTGGGCACACATTCCTGGAGAGTACTGCAAGGCTCCACCAGATATATCCAAGCAATGGAACCATGATTTCAGCATCCCAAACACGTGCTCTATGATGATTCTGGTTTCTGCGTGTGCCTCATTATGGCATTCCTGCATGGCTGTGTGTGTATTTCTGATGGGAGTCATCATCCATGGTTCCAGTGCATAGCCAGCATCCCCCACCAGGTGGCCATATGGGATGTCCCCCCGGCAAATACCTGATACAGCTGTGAGGCATGCCAGATGTGGGAGTTGTGATAGCTTCCAGGGCTGCCAGCACACACATCCATGATAATGCCCTGGGCATTGCACACATCCTGGCAGTTGATGGAGGGGAATTCCTTGCGGTTTATGCAGCACCTACCCTGCTCAATGGGTGGTGACTTAATGTGTATGTGCGTGCAGTCTATTGCACCCAGTACCTCCTGGTAGTCTGCCACATGATGGAAGAGATGCATATTGCTGGCCAACTCCTCCTGCGTTTGGGGGAAGTATATGTGCTCATTGGCATGTGGTAACATGGCATCCAGGAACTGGTGGAGTACCCTGGATGCTGATGCCTGTGAGATCCCCATGATATCCCCAGTTGGCCTTTGGAAGGTACCTGTGGCTAGTATTCTCAAGCTTACACATACCTTCGTGTCCACTGGGATGGGTTCCCCTCTGTTACTTCTGGCTCTGTGGCATGGCCGGCACAGCTCAACAAGTTGCTGTATGATGTCCCTATCCACCCTGTAATGCTCTACTATCTCCAGATCATCTAGCCCCTGGTAGGTTACCCTGGGTCTGAACACTCGTCTCCTCCTCTGGTGCCTGAGATGGTTGTCAGCATCATCCTCCACACCATCAGTCTCCAACACATGCTGGTGAATCAAAGCTATGGCAGCCCCTAACATATACATACTAAAAATTCCCCGTCTGTATACACCAATGGTGCAGAGTGTCTGGGAATACACAAATGTGTGTGTGGGGCTTTCACACCTTATACTATTGTGCAATGGATGATGCTGGTGTAATTGGGTGTGTTTGTGCTATTCCAGCTGCAGGGTATCTTAATTATTGGTTTTACAGCAGGTACTGCTATTGTGGGGCCTTTGGTGTTGACTTACGCTTGTCTGCCGTGATTCATCTATTGCTCTTTACTTCCATTTTCAACCCGATTCACCTCCCATTGTCAGGCATGCACCCAGCTGCCGCCTTTCTTGTTTTGTGCTTCCACAACCCAGGATTGTGTTGGGAAATGTGTTATATAGCTGATCTACTGCAAGTTTGCTTTGTTCTGCTGAGACAATTATCTTTTCTTTGCTGTACGGCACATCCCCTTTCCTGTTCTGCAGGTAGCTGCTAGCAACCTTGTTAGCTGTTGTCTATGGCCCACTGTGAGTTTCTAGGTGTTAATTACTCATTTGTACTCCAATTACCATGCTGCAGCATTTCCTTATTGTCTTCCCGTATCCTTCCTGTTTCAGCTGTGGTACGCGCTGCACACAACCGTTTACTGGGTTTTGTGCGTATTTTCATCCACGTTCACATGAACATTCCGTTCCCTTGTGTGCTCTCAGCTAAGCAAAGCTATGGCTACTTCCACACCCCTATCCTGCGGCTTTGCTTAGCAACACGGATTAGCAATGATCCAATGTGCTTACAGCTACGGTGGCACGCCCCTCTCTTGATGTCATGTTTACCTCCAGGCCACTCCTCGGTGTTGTAATGCTACGCCGTGTGGTACATCCTTACGCCGGCGGGGCATTTGCGATTCAGTATTACTTGACTCATTTGCATGGCATTGACTGCTAATTCCTAGTTACTGCACGGAACACTGTCACAGACCCTTAGCAATCCTCGTGCCATGGTTGTGGTGTAGCATGCGTGCCATTGACTATTATGGGGATATCATGAATTGAGTTACACTACAGTTTTATGACATCTAAATATATTTCCTTGTGATCCCGTTTGCGCACGAATGCACTGCTGTTTTACTTTGCGTTGGTGTGGCCATGACATTAAATGTTTTTTTTTTATATGTTGTGCATGTTGTTTTATGCCATTGGCTATATATTTAGCCATTGGCATATATTAACATTATAATATGTAAGTTTGGTCCGCTTTCATGGATCCGATTTTATGTTTGACAAAATGTAAACCGTTTTTTTGGTTTACATTTCTACATGCTTATGCTACGCCTGCACAACTTCATTAATCACTATATACCTTCATTTGCATGCTACACTGCTGCACATGGGGTAATTAACATACATGCGCCGGGAGCTACACAGCTCTGGCGTATGCTGGTAGTGCACATGGAAGCAGCTCTTATCTGAATTGCTCGATGGCCATATTTGGCGCTAGATCGCCAACGCTACTCCGGCGCATGGCGCAAGCTTCATGAATCCCGGGGACTGTTTTGACTTACTGCTTAGGTATGCCCGAATCTCATTGTGAATGCTACTGTCATTTATGTCCTTCACCACACACTCAGATCTTCCTGAATACACATCCTATCCCTTAGCACCTGACAAAAACTTTGGCAATGTTTTATTATACTTACCCCATAACTTCTTTCCAAGAATTGCAACTTGCATTAAAACCACTTTGAGGCACTCTAACAATATTAGCAAACACAAATTGTACCACAAAAGTTAAGGGGATCCGTGTAATGAAAAAATACCAAAGTGTGTTTTTTTAATGGGGGAGGGGGGTTGTCCCCTGCATCCCTAATCTCCTCACCCCGCAGAATAAATACACTGTCTCCAAGATTGCACCATCTCACATACAGAATTTATTAGAAGATGGTATATGCTTTAAGTTACACCACATACAGTAGAGGAGGAGGTATAGCAAACAGCTCCAAAACTGCAGTTTTTACTATAGCTACATCATTTGTTTGTTTTTTTTTTCCTGAGAATTGCCATTTGTGTAAAACTGCTCTGAGAACTCTCACAATGCTAGTAAACACACACTTTATTTTGCAGGGTAGAGAGGTGGGTATATTAAACAATTATGAAAGTGCTTTTTTCAGGGAATTGCCCCGCTTGCAGCCATGATGAAGGGGCTTTGTCTCCACAGCCAAAACTAAATACACCAACCCCTTAACTACCTTTTGAGAATTCCAGCTTGTGCAACCCAAATTTGTGAAACTAAGTTGCAAACACTTAAAATAACTGGTTCAGATGCCCCCTACTTTTTAGAATCATTTGACCAAAGTATCCTACAAGCTAAATTATGCTGTTGTGTTTTGTTATATTTGCCCCCTCACCCACCTCCACGCAGCTGACTATCAAATGCCATCAGCTCCATTCTTAGTTGACTAGGACTACCAAATCTGTCGTAGCTTCCCACAGTCATGACCTGATCCACGTCTAAGGTTAGTGAGAAGATTAAAGACACTAATAAAGAATTGTACTACTGCTTGGGAGTATGTCCTTACATGCCACCACTCAGCAGCCTCAAGAACTCCACAATGACTGCTGTTGAGAGGTACATGTGAGAGTCCTGAACACGCTCAAAACCTCCAGACCAAGGGGTATATTGTGCGCATCATTCAGCTCCTCAGGAACTTAGTTTGCTATTGTAGTGAGACCAGGCAGCCTGCCTCTCCACAGGATGGGCAGGACAGCTTCGGCCACTCTCACTCCTCTCCTCAACCATCCTGCCCTTCCAGCACCCATGACACCAGTTGAACACCAATGATCTGGGATGTAGTGATGCTACTACCCACCTGGCGGAGTGAATATTGGCTATGGATGATTGTCACTATTGAGGTGACACGTGGCTCCCATGTGCAAAACAGTTGCAGATGGGTGATGATATCACCACAAGATGATAACAAGTGTAGAATGGAACCTTAATCACTATTTGGCTTCTCATAGCTAAGCAGAAACAAATATTGCACATTTTAAAGAAGCAGAAGTGGAGTTTCTTGCTTTTGTTTCTTTTTATGTGCCTTGCGCATTTACTTCGTTTTGTTCATACAGGTGTTGACTTAAGACCGATTTTCTAAAGTGTCATTCGTACTAAAAACTGAATGACTTGGTGCTGCGAGAATATTAACACCTTCAATACTCTGAAAATGCATTCCATCGTCATTAATTGTGTTTGCCAAAAGCAGACGCTATTTTCTCCAGTCTCGAAAAACGATCTTGACATTTGACAATGGCTTCCAGCAAAGCTGCAATTACGATTGTTCGAGCGCTAGACGGGCTTAGTCTGCAAGATTTGTTAATGACGTTGGTGCGCGCTAACACCACGGCTCCCCCTTCCGCCCTCCCAGAATTCTGTGGTGTTGCTACAAAGAGACAAGATGGTGCCTTCGGTATATTTCTATGTTTAAGTTAGTTTAAGGGACGCATAGCACTGGACGTGGGTATTAGAGTGTTCAGACAGCAGCAGCTTTATGCATGACAGCTGACGGCTTCAGGCTATTACGCTACTAAATTATTTAGCACATATGTACTTTTTTAGACTTTCTGGCGATCAAGTGTTTATGTTTATTATTTTTGGAACTGATTTGGAAACAGTAGGAGATACCAGCTGAAGAGAGATTGGCTGGGTGTTTGAGAGTTGGTCCAAAGTGCACTTGAGATGTTGACGTTTATCATTTTACTGCTTTTATGGTAAATTGGTTGCCTAAAAAGTGATGCTTTCTGCTTAATATGGGCTCCATATTCTAAATCGTAACCTTAAGTTTTAAATTGTTGATGGATAAATCCACGCCATCCCCAAACAAAGCCGTCATTTTGCTGCACCATTCATATTTTCTTCGTGGAGTGAGGATGACAGTGCTCTTAGGAAGGCCTGATTAATGCAATCATTGAAAAGTGAAATAAAATGAGTCGTGTACATGGATTGCAATTTTGCACTAGTCAAACGCTGCAGCAAATTACATCGGTTCACTACAGCGATCTCGTCTTGGAAAGAAGGTAATGATTCTGGATTCCCACAATTTAAGAAGTGTTTTAGTCAGCTAATTAGTTTAGTATTGGTTCCCCGTGGAAATGCAACTTGGCTTTGCCATAAGTATAACTGTTTTTGTTTCGTAGCTTACAGAATATTGTCCGTGTAAGAACATCGTGTAGGCTTGCCAAGTCTCCAGTGCACGCCCACATTCATGTGAGAGTGGTAAAAGGTTTTGTATTCAACGTTTACCGATCCGCATGCGGTTTAAGGCAGGACTGCAAATTAAACGCAGTCATGAAAGTAAAATGATGCTGTTGTATTAGATCTGATGAAGCTGGTGATTTGATTTTTATTGCATATTTTTTAATGTCACAACTGGGTGAAGTAAATGTTGAGGTCCTTTCAGTGTAATTAGAACTTGCTGAATCTCTATTCCTTTATAGATGTGCAGTGGCTTGGACATTATTTATTAGTACATACACACAAGTTTTACAACTGTGGTTTGGTTACGTGCATGATGGTTTGTACTTTAAAGCTGAATTGTATTTATTTAAGTTTTGTTAGTGTAATATGGGAGTTTATTTATTTACCCCATCCCCTTGTTTTGGTAACTAAACTGGATTAAATGACCAAAACTACAGGTCATTTAGGTAATTAAATGTTATAAGAATCACCTAGGCTAATGATTTGTGAAGCTATAAACCCTGTTCTGAGATGTGAACTGGTTTCCTTTTGTGCCACAGCACTTTTAATGCCGGGGTGTAACCCTGTAAAGGTAATGCTCCATGTGTATATGGGCACTGATGGAGCAAGTAGTACACAGTGGTAAACCAAAATGCTTTCAGTCCTAGTTCTTAGCTGTACAGTAGGTTGAATGAAGCTGGTGGTTTGTGGGGGGAAATGGTGAGGACTGACTGCGTGCGTGATGGACATTTTACTGTGGGCTTTACATTTCAGTATCTGATGTATTTGAAATGTTAAGTCTATGGTAAATATTAACAAGTTTTTAACTTAACCTGTAATGCATGATTTCTGACATATAGGTGGCACTGAATGTTTGTAGCACCAGTGATGACATACAGGTGGAGCTGTGATGGCGCCTGGCATCAAGAGAATTTGACAATTACACAGGATGCTCAGCATTTGTTGGATTACGCAAGGAATGGAAAATTAGGTCCTTTACTTTAGAATGTTGGTGCTTATGTAATTATTTGCACCTTGCATGGCAGGAATTGTACATAGTTGCATCAGCATAGTGCTGAGTAGTGTAGGGAGTGCTCCAGCCTTGGTATGATGTCAGGGTATATTTAATTTCTTCACATGTGTTTTGTTGAATGGCGTTCGTTGACTCCCTTTTGGTCAAACATGCTGTAAGATCGGCATTCAGTGAGGAAAGGGAAGTTCTCGTTTTTCCCTGTTGCATTTTTGAGTTGGTATGTGTAATTAGTAAAGGGTATGGGGGGGTGCAGGGAGGTTTGCCCCTTGCAGGTATTGTACATGGTTGCATCAGCATACTGCTGAGTAGTGTGGAGAGCATTCGGTGAGGAATGGGAAGTTTTCCTTCTTCCCAGTGTTGCGTCTTTGAGTTGGTATATATAATTAGTAGGGAGTGTGGGTGATGCACGGATGCTTGCCCCATGCAAAAAATGTCTTTTGAACCAATGTTGGTTTGATAGTGATGCAAGTTTGGGCATTTTTGTGATGATTGACTGGTGATGCGGGGGCGCATTTTGTTGTTGATGGACAGGCTGTCAGTAATATTTACCCAAAATGAAGTTCTGCAGTTTGGGCATTTCTGTGACAGGTGATGGGGGGCATTATGTTGTTGATGGACAGGCTGTCAGTAAATTCCAGTGGTTTGTCCTGTGTTATAAATGCTTCGTAATGTATATTTTAAGTGTACACGAAGTACAGTTGTACATATGTGCATATTTCTGTAATACACCTCCTACAAGTACATGGTCCTTTAAAATGACAAATTTATGTGTGATGTAGACCAAGTGCCGCTGGTATTGTCCTCACAAGGTACTCCTAATTTTACACCGACAGACATTAGCGTACACAAAATGAAGTCGGCCACATGTACTTCTACCATGCTGTAAAACTCACCAGTCCATTCCTTTTTACATGAATTTTTATTCTCTGCATGAAATGTCAGCCTCTTGTTCATTTCATGTATTGCCTAATGGGTTCATTTTTCATGGCGATGGGGGGGGGCTAGGATTTGGACAATATGCATAATGTGTTTCCAGCTCCGTTCACTTCCATTACTTTCTAATTGGTATTGATTACTGTGTTACTGACTGGGGATGAAAAGCCCGAAATTTTAAAATACTGTTTCTAATCTTGGATTTGGATAATGCAATATAGATGCATTTTTACATGTCATTTTTTTAACAGTGACACTTCAGCTGCATTCACCTCCTTTCCTGATTATCTCTCCCGTTACTGCCATACTAATAATGTGAAATTTTGCTTTGAATTGTTGGCATTCCAGCTACATTCGTGACGGGCGTTGTGGCCATGTTTCAGAAGTGTTGCTGATACCCATGTAGGCACGATTAGCTGTGACGTAGACAGGGTTTGCTATTGCTGTTTTTGTTGGAGTTTATTGCACTACACACTTTTTTTTTTTTCGTTCAACCCCCGCCCCCCATTTAAAGGACTAAATCCTGATGTCATACCAGTGTAGAGTCTGAATTTAATGTTGGGCTAGTACTACAGGGTGAGGCCCTCCTGGTATATGTTTACTTTTTGGAGTCTGTTTCTTTATTGACTGTGTATGGGGAAAGTAGCTGAAATTGTTTTTATACCTCTCACTAAGGTCCATTGTGCAATATTGTGTACCATGGTGTACATATACGTGTGTGTGTGTATGATTTATATGCTGTAAAACACAAAAATACCTAGTATTTGGTTAAAAAAAGAAAGAAAAAAACATACTACTCCCAAACCACTTTATCCGTGCTTAATCTGACAATAAAAAAGTCTTTAAGTCTACTACATTCAAAAAGTCATGTGGCTAAAAGAAAATATTTAGAACGTGTAGTAAAGATCACACCATGAAAGAATGTTCCCAAAGTACATTTATGCACGATAAATTGCAGCGTTGTAAAATACTGCCATCTAGTGGGAACCACAATAAATTTCAATAGTACAAAAAATAGGAAGCTGTGCCTTCTAGTGTAGTATAAACAACTGAATTAATAAATATGAAAAACGAATATTCAGTCCGTTCATTTAAACAGTGAGTGTAAACAGCACATAAGGTACAAATCTATGTACCTTTTTTTATAAATTATATCAGTATTTGTTTTTCAGTTTTTTTTTTGTACCAAATCGGTTGGTTCCCCATGAAAGTTGCATAGTAGATTTTTCAGCAATTAAAAGAAAAAAAATACAAATATTGTAGCAGTGCCGTATAGTGATGTATAAACTAAGTTAAGGAAAAAATATTAAATTATTTCAAACCTGGAAGATAAATAGCCGCGAAGTTAAGGATCCATGTACTTTACCTATGCCTTAGTGTTTGTGTCATTTCCCCCAAAGATGAATATAGCACTGGAGTGTTGAAACTTGTGGTGATGTAGCATTGCGTACTCTTGCTGTTTGTGTTGTCAATATGTAGAGAAATCCATTATGTTAGTGGGAGTGATGTCAGTCCTATATAAAATGCTCTGCTAAAGCACACCACAAGATAAGTGACCCAGTCGCTTTAACATGCGATAAAGGAGTGCATTTCAAGGATTTAGAAGTATTTCCAGAGGTAAAACAAAAATTCTCGCAGAATCAGCAACTGTATGTACAGTCCCCACATAGGTAACAACTATCATGGGCTTCTGTGTAGAAACAGTTCTTTTGTTTTTCTTAAACTTGCCAAACCTATAGCTGCTCCAGTGATGTAGAGGGATAAAGCCCTGACTACAGCGTAATCGACCAAGATTCTGTTAGCGGCTTGAGTGACTGATAGAGAGAGAGGCAGGGAGGGGTAGATGCTAATCTATGACTCTCTCTAAGGGAAGGCGTGGTCCAAAGATGGGAGTTGTCCTCGGACCTAGTCACTCAGCATGGGAGGGTGAAGAGAGAGAGTACGTAGGGCATATAAAAAGGATCCCCTGGATGTCCTTGGGACCCATGACTGGCCTCAGCAGGACTACAGCGTAATCGACCAAGATTCTGTTAGCGGCTTGAGTGACTGATAGAGAGAGAGGCAGGGAGGGGTAGGTGCTAATCTATGACTCTCTCTAAGGGGAGGCGTGGTCCAAAGATGGGAGTTGTCCTCGGACCTAGTCACTCAGCATGGGAGGGTGAAGAGAGAGAGTACGTAGGGCATATAAAAAGGATCCCCTGGATGTCCTTGGGACCCATGACTGGCCTCAGCAGTACCAGAATAGCTAGGGGGTAGAAGGGTGGCAGGAAAACCCTGCACGATTATGGAGCATTGGGGACCAGGCTGGTAGGATGAAGTCAGGAGGGAGTCCTTGCCAGACATCTGACCCAAACTCTTTCCTTTTTTGTAAGCCAGTAAAATATATTTAGTTAAGATTTTGCACAAAAAAAAAAAAATCAGCTTTAAGAAAATTTCACAATTGGCCACCCTTTCTAGGGTGGCAGTTGTGTCTTAAGTGTTTTTATAGCTCCTCCTCTTGCATGCAAATAATGTATTTAAAATTCCCATTTTTTTCCACAAAGCCAGTAAGTTTGCTGTAAAAACATCTAGTTCTATAAAATTGTGAATTGGGTATTATGTTAATGACATGAGGGGCATGGCAGCTAGTAGCATGCAAGAAGTGTTAAACCATGACCACCCCTCCATGCCAGCCATCAGTCATCTGTATAGTGTTTCCATTGTATCACGCTTTGGTGGAACCAAGTTCACCCAAATGGAAGAAGAAAAAAAAAATAATAAATTTGCATAGATACGGCAAAAGTTGCCACCTTCTCAGTATCTGTTTGTTGCAAAATGATTGGCTTTTGCTGGACTTGGTTATGTTTTTTTATTTCAGACTTGGAACAGTATAATCTTAGCATGAGCAAAATGCGTTGTTTAGCCAAAATGCCTGAGTCACAAGGAATGGAAATATATATGGACTGGACATCCAGGTTGCGTATATAAATCATTTATCCTGCCTTAAATGTAAGCATAAAAATTCTGTCGTATTCTTAAGCTTGAAAGGGACTATGATAAAAGAGGCTTTTAGACACACTTTTATAATAGTTCGGAGAATGATTTGGTAAGAAAAACCCTCATGGCTACTATTGGTTGTCTTGGTATGGACTGTTTATTCTTACACATTAATAGGCAGCAGGTAGAAATCTTCAGTTGCTTAACCAGCTAAAGGCTAGTGATGTCATTCTCAACTGCCTGGCGAAAAAAGTCAGTACTGTAAAATGTTTGGCTGGAGAGCTGCTTCTGGGCTTGTATGTTATCATAATGATTTCAAACAACTGCTGCCCCGCCTTTGTCTGCATTGGTGATAACTATATCTGCATTGCATTGTCCTGCAAAGAAATAGAGCCTGATGTTCCTTCTTAGACAAATTAATAAATACCCTTGTTTGGTATGTAATTCCTTCCTGACATGTATGCCAAACATCTTACTACTGGATGGTAAGGGAGATAAATTCTGGCTGTTTAAATCTTATCCCGTGGGTGTGAGGGATGCTGGAAAGCAAGTCATCAATCTCTAATTGCTGGTTAAGCTCAGTTGTTGAACTAGTAATCCTTTCATTTTTGTCAATAATGTTGTTGTGTTTTTTTTTTTTTTTCTTCTTCCCTGCCTTGTATCTAAAGGGGTTCTAGACAAGCTAGCATATGTTTTCTTTGTATTGGGAGAAACCATGGTGTCTTCTGATTCACTATCCATAATAGAAGAAAACTTCAGTGTTAGGTTCCCTCTTACTTTTCCTGTTTAAAAAACAGTGACCACCAACATGCTTTCTTTCACTTTCTTGCTTGTCGATGTTAAAGATGTTTCATGTAGTTCCACCAGACTTTCAACAAATAACATAAGTGCAGCCTGCACACCACTCGTTCATAAAATTGTAGGTTACCTCACCCAGTACCTGGTTCCAAAGTGTCTTAAACTTGGTGCCAAATGGATGAATGTACCATATTGGTTGCTTGTGAAATATGAAAAGCCTGATGTACAAGAAAGATGAAATGCTGGTTATGTGGACACCCTGATGCTAACTGGATGCATATGGTCGTTAATTGCAAAATAATTTCTTCCTTTTGGTTAGACTTTTAACTATCTTTGGAAAGCTCTATGGAATGACAACTGTTTAATTTGACTCCCTTATCCTTTTCATTGTTGGTTTTCCTGACGTCATTCCTAAAAACCTAACATTGTTACTATGGTCTGTCCTCTCTAGCAAAGAAAATTGTTACTGAAATTGGAACTACCAGTCTAATCCTGTCTTTAAGCTGAGTTTATTAATCTTGTGAAATATATTTGTAAGCATGAGATTTGCTACTCTAAAAGCAAGGATTAACAAAACAACCCATCATTTAATTGCTTGGACAAAATTGTCTAATCCTGTTAGAGAAGTGTTAAGTGTTCTCCTATGTATATTGCTTTTTTAGTTGTTATGGACATTGTATATAGTTTCCAGGAAACAGTCGAAAGCCGGTAAAAAGCTTTAATGTTCACAGATAGCAGTTACACTGTAAAATCACACACTGAAGACTTTAGCACTTTCATCCATCAGGACATCTTCAGAACTAAGAAACGCTTAACCAGAGCACTTAAATACCAATTAAAATTCAATTAAAAAAATCACACGACCATTTAAACAATTAATA
The DNA here is from genome assembly GCF_019279795.1 of Protopterus annectens. Taxonomy (NCBI): domain Eukaryota; kingdom Metazoa; phylum Chordata; order Ceratodontiformes; family Protopteridae; genus Protopterus; species Protopterus annectens. The sequence goes on from NC_056745.1 coordinate 438,391,458, forward strand.
CTAATGTTTTTAAACTAAAAAACATAAAACACATAGCACATCCCTGTGTTATAAATACACTAACTTTCTAAATTCAATAAGAGATGAAATGGAACACGCATCATTTAGCCTAGGTACATTTAAAGCATTGAGTGTGAGCTGCCATTTCAGTTCTCTAACTAGTAAATGTTCCTCTGATTAAACCCCTGTCATCCTTGAGTTGGTCAATCACAAAATATCCAAATCTATGTCCAGGATTTTTTTTCTACATGTCTATAAAGTGCATTTGTATCTTTTTTATTTTTAATGTCTCTCTCATGTTCATACAACCTAATAGTTTTTCCTGTATAGTATGCCGAGCAGTGTAGGCAGCTGGCGGCATATATAGCCCACTTTGTGTTACAGTTATACTTTCCTTTTAATAGTGATCTTAAAGCCATTAAGAATGAACTGGCCCCCTACTAGAATACAGGAACACAGTTTACAACAACCACACTTAAGCATTCCCTGCATTCCAATCAAGGCACCCCCACAGTTCCTATTTTTCTGTTTATTCTCCAACAGTTGTTTAAAACAAAGATCTTTCCTATAAATCACTGTTGGTCTCTCCCCCCAAAATTTACTCAGTTGAGGGTTAGTAGATATTAACAACCAATTATTTCTCAAAATGGCAGCCAACTCGTAGCTATCTAAAGAAAAAGTACCTATAAAGGCCCTGTTAAAGTTCATACTTATTTAACCAAAATTACCTTCAGGAACACAACTACTGCTCCTAATTTCACTGTTCAATACATCCTAATTGTTATTGCATAACAAAGGTAGGTATACCCCACTTGTCCTCTTATAGGTTACCTCATCTAATATTGATTAAAAAAAAAATCCTTGGGGTACCCTCGCGTAGTAAACATCCAGTAATGTTTGGCATTCATCAATAAAAGTCCCTTCGTCCGAAATCATTCTTGCCAATCTAACCAATTGACATTTCACCACTGATTTCTTTTTGACAATAGGGGTGATGGCTATCAAAATGTAACTATTAGAAAAAGTACTTTTCCGAAAGGTGTTGGGTACAAAACTATTCCTATTAGAATCCTTTATAATCCTTACATCTAAATATGAAATGCTTGATTCACTGTAATCCTGAACAAACTTTAGAAATGGTGTGGTAGAATTAATATACTGAAAAAATTATCAAGTTGTTCCTTTCTTTCCAAACGATAAATATATTGTCCAAAAAAGCGGGTGTAGAAAGCAAATCCTGAGTTAAACAGGGAATTAAACACAAATTGATTTTCCCAATAACTCATAACTAGATTTGCGAAACTGAGGGCACATGCTGCCCCCATAGCTACACCCTTCTTTTGTCTAAAAAGTTGTCCCTCAAAATACAAAAAAATTATTCAACAACGCCATCTCCATTAAAGCACTGATGGTATTTATGCGATTCTGGGACAGAATACCAATATCAGCCAAGGCATTTTCAAACCATCTAAGGCCACTCTCATGTGGGATGACAGAATGCAAGTCACAAACATCTATAGTGACCAAAATATATTCAGTCTGAAAGGGAGCATCTCCCAGTTTTTTAAGAAAATCCCACAAATCTTTACAAATCTGAGGCACTGACCCCACTGAGGACTTTAACCAGTAATCAATAAATTTTGAAAAATGTCTTGCACCTGTTTTCATCCACAATAGGTCTAAGGGGGGGGGGTTGTTTAAATCTTTATGTATCTTTGGTATCCCAAATATGCCAGCTATTGCCGGCCATTTGTTGTGTAAAAATTCATATTCATCCAATTCTATCTGCCCTTGAAATAGCATATCAAGTAGCTGGACATCAGTTGTAGCATATGCAACATTCAATTCATTTCTAGATATTTCTTGGTATGTATCAGATAGCAACTCATTCATTCTGTTGTTTATAATCAGTAAGATCCAGAATAACAACCCCTCCCCCCTTATCAGGTTTCATGATATGAATGGTTTTATCATACATAAATTCAAACAGGTGTTTTTCAACTTCAGTCAAATTAGTATAATATATACCAGCCTTATGAATAACCTCCCTAAATTCATTACTACAAACCTGCTCATATGTCAATAAAGCCCCATGCACTGGGGGATTAAATTTGCTAGATCTTTTTAAACCTTTATTAGGACAATCACTGTTTACACCACTTTCATTTGAATTAAATAAAATAGCCAAGTTCAATTTCCGAATATAAAGTTTCAAGTCTTTTAAAAGTTTGATCAATCTTGGCTCTGTTGGCAGTGATAAACCCCTTGGCTAATAAAACCGCATGTTCAACAGAAAATTCTTTGCCAGAAAAGTTAGAAATAGTAAAATCCATGTTTGAATTCGGTGCCTTTTTAACATCACAAATTACATCAGTAACGACTGCACTACCATCCGCCAGTTCTATCATTTCCATCTCGGCCCATTCTTCCTGTAACCAGTCTTGGGTCACACCCTTTGTCTCTGATAAAAATCCTCATATTGCACCACATTGGAAGCCAAATTATTCGCCCTTTGAGCTTGTAGACGATCCGAACGCCTAACTATAACCGTTCCTCCATCCACTTCCATGGAGGCATGGTTACTGTCAAAAGGCCCATCATGGACTACCATTGGTTGAGAGGAAGGCTCATCGACAGGCCTATCACTGGAACCAATGGGGTCAGGATAAACACACCCACTGGCGTATGCTTTGGCATCTCTTTGTAATTTTTTCTTCTTCCTTAACATGTTCTTTTTACATTGTGTCTATTTTTGTATCATTGTAATTGTAGGAATATTGGGGAAATCAGATTTAATACTTGTATCTAAATTGTCCAGTTCACTAGATAATATCTCAATACGCTGGTCATTGAACTTGATCAGCTGTTCCATCAACTCACAGCCTGCTCTATGAAAAATCCCAATCCGAGATTTATGAAATTCGGAGCCCTTTATTACTCCATTGGGAAAATGCCAAAACCGCAGGCCCTTGGGTACCCATCTGTTCCCCAAACATTCCCGTAAATAGACATTATCTAGTTGCAGTCTCTTGAACTGGCCCATTTTAGTCTCAAAAGACCGTAATTGTTGTTGCAAAGTGCCAAAACCAGCTCTTGGGTTTGCATTATTTAACACAACCCCACTTGTAATATCAAAGTTATTAGCCTTCCAGGCTTGCAGAACTAAATTCAGTTTGCACATTAGAAGCATTTGTACTGGAAAGTACAGTCAAATTATTACCATTTGAAGCAACCGGTGTTGATTGAGGGAGTGGAAGCCCCCAAACTGTCAGCATTCTCTTCAGAACTGCTTGGACTCGTTCCAGGCTGAATGGTGTTACTCACTTCTCCTATACTACCATTCGGTACACTTCACTTCTGATTGAGCTGTAGTAATAAATTTAGTAAGGTTCCCAGTGGAGGCATTGAAGCCTCCAATTAATCAGCAAGTTCACCGTTTCCGACTCCTGAAGCCATAAACAATTCTTCTCCAATCCAAACTAGTAACCAGGAAACGGTCGAAAGCCGGTAAGAAAGCAATGTTCACAAACAGCAGTTACACTGTAAGAAAGCAATGTTCACAAACAACAGTTACACTGTAAAATCACACACTGAAAAGTTTTTATCCATCAGGACATCTTCAGAACTAAGAAACAGCCCAACAAGAACACTTAAATACCAATTAAAATTCATTTAAAAATCACATGACCACTTAATTTAATACTAATGTTTTAAAATAAAAAACACAAAAAAATAGCACATCCCTATGTTATAAATGCACTAACATTCTAAATTCCATTACTGCTTACATTTATTAGCATAAATATGTTATTACTTACATTTTGATAGCCATCACCCCCTATTGTCAAAAGAAATCAGTGGTGAAAGGCCAATTGGTTAGATTGGCAAGAATGATTTCGGGTGAGGGGACTTTTATTGATGAATGCCAAATATTATTGGATATGTTTATTAAGCAAGGGTACCCCAAGGATTTTTTAAAATCAATATTAGATGATGTAACCTATAAGAGGACAAGTGCGGTATACATTTTTGTTATGCGATAACCATGGGGATGTATTGAACAGTAGTTATGTTCCTGAAGGTAATTTTGGTGAAATATATGGGCATAGAAGTGTGAACTTTAACAGGGCCTTTATAGGTACTTTTTTTAGATAGTTACGAATTGGCTGCCATTTTGAGAAATAATTGGTTGCTGATATCTACTAACCCTCAACTGAGTAAAGTATTGGGGAAGAGACTAACAGTGATTTACAGGAAATATCTTGGTTTTAAACAACTGTTGGAGTATAAACAAAAATGTAGGAACTGTGGGGTTGCCTTGGCTGGAATGCAGGGAATATTTATGTGGTTGTTGTAAAATGTGTTCCTGTATTCTAGTAGGGGCCAGTTTGTTCTTAATAGCTTTAAGATAATTATTAAAGGAAAGTACAACTAACACAACACAAAATGGGCTATATATGCTGCCAGCTGCCTAGACTGTTCAGCATATTATATAGGAAAAACTATTAGGACAGTGAAAGAAAGGTTGTATGAACAGGAGAGACACATTAAAAATAAAAGATATAAATGCACTTTATAGACATGTAGAGAACTCCTGGACATAGATTTGGATATTTTGTGATTGACCAACTCAAGAAGGATGATTGGGTTTAATTACTGAGGAACATTTACTAGTTGGAGAACTGAAATGGCAGCTCAGGCTTAATGCTTTAAATGAACCTGGGCTAAATTATATATGTTCCATTTTATTTTTAAAGAATTTATAATGTTAGTGTATTTATAGCATAGGGGTGTGCTTTGTTTTTTTAGTTTAAAACATTAGTATTAATTGTTTAAGTGGTCATGTGACTTTTTTTTTAATCAATTTTAATTGGTATTTAAGTGTTCTTGTTGGGCTGTTTCTTAGTTCTGAAGATGTCCTGATGGATGAAATCACTAAAAACTTTTCAGTGTGTGATTTTATAGTGTAACTGCTGTTTGTGAACATTTAAAGCTTTTTTACCGGCTTTCGACTCTGTTTCCTGGTTACTAGTTTGGATTGGAGAATAATTGTTTATTGTATACTATGCTGTTAACTTTTTGTGTTTATAAAAAGAATAAAAACATTTTGGGGAGAGAAAAAAGCCTGATGTACAGTCAAATACTGCTAAAAATGTCTTGAAGAGGAAGCTTGCCAAAAGAAATAAGCTTCAGTAATGAATTTTTGTTATCTCTGTAATGTTGTGCTTCTCATAAGTAGTCTCTCATCTTCCAAGATGCAATCATGCTCCATATCCAACAGAGAACAAATTATCTGTACTCGTAACAGATAAGTTCTCCTCCAGCAACTAAAAAATGGAACATGAACCAGGATGGCTGCACAAGTGAACTAGGTGCATGGCTGCATACAAGTACTCCAGAGCACAAAAACAGCCATCGCTTGGTATACATTTTAAATCGGCTTAATTTGGCCTGCTTGCAGTTCCCACAGACTGTGGTTTCACCCCAACATGCTCTCTGTGCTTAATCTTGAATGCTGTATTTAAACTTGGAATTTGTTATCAGAGGTCACGTGGATTAAAGCAGCCATTAAAAATCTCTGGTAAAGATCCACACTGTGAAAGAACGTTCACTAACATACGTATGCATAATGTTTTACAACACTGCAATTTATTGCCCTCTATTAAAGAAGAAAAGATTGTTTCAGTGCCATCTGGTGTAGAATAAATAAACTGAATTAGATTCCTACTAGCCATTTTGTTTACTATCTACTTTTTCTTTGTGTCAGTTAGTGTTTGTGAGTCCCCTTCTTTGGACTAAATCTATTCCCTTGAATGTTAAGAACATAGTAAAATATTTACAATTTAGTGGGAGCCGTGGTGCATTTAATCAAGCAAAAATATGTCTGCCTTCTAGTTTAAGAAAAAAAAATCATTCAGATTTGAAGGATAAGTCATAGGATCATAGGAGGTTACTAGGCTATTGGCCCTGAGGCCCTTATAAGCCTAGCCAAAAGTTTATCCCATGTTTAGACAAATCAGTATCAAATGCCCCTGTCCAACATGGACATGGGTAGAATTCCAGGGTTATATTTTGTTTCCCATCCAGTTATCCAGATTGCATTTAAAAAGGGGCAGAGATGTACTCTGATGTGGATTGGGAGTCTGTTCCATAGATGGAGTCTCTGAGGATATATGTACATTCCCTTTTGTTGCATTATTCCTTAGTGGTCCGTGTATATACATTGTATACATTTTGCAGTTTTGATGTATTTGATTGTACTATTTCTGTAAGTTAGGTCGTCATCCCCCAAACCCCTTGTAACGTTTTACAAAATCCCCAAACCAGGAGACCAGATGTTATGTGGAAGTCAGGCATTCAACTTAATCTTCTTCTTAATCCACCTGCAGCATGTCTTTATTGAACCAGAGAACCTCTATTCAACTTAATCTTCTATTAATTGCATATGTACCTTGCTTTTTGGCAAAATTAATTTTGCTATCTGACACAAAGGAAGTAGCTAATATCCTAGCTGTCAAATCCAGTGCAAATTTTACTCCAACAGTCATTACCGTTCCACATTTTCACCAAGGGAAAAAAAAAACAAGATTTTTATGGGAAACTCACACACACACGCACAGTATGATGCAATAATCTGGGTATTCTACAAAAATCTGATAACAGTTCACAGACTGAGGAACTAAGAAATACTAGTATCTCAAGTCTGGCATTATTGACTAATACCGTCATTAGTCATCAAAATGTGATATTTTATGAAGAACAAATAGAAAATGTGAAGAAGCGATCATGTCAGGCATGTTCGGCAGTGCACAGTTGGGTACACACACACTGATGCACCTTATCAGTGCCTGATTTCAGTCTTTGGTTTGGCCAAATGCAACATCACACCCTGAAACAAATCGGCTTTTAGCCTTCTGCCTTTATCTGGTAGACCTAGTTCCCCCCCTGCCCAGCCAGTAAACACTCATATAAATGAATATAGAAGTTTAATGAACGTAGAAGTATTGAGCTCTAAAGTCTGATGTTGTTATTGACTGTTTTCTTCAATAATTCTTAATTTCATTTTTTGGTAAATGAGGATTAATAGTCGTCATTAATGGCAAACTTTACAGTTTAATAGTTCTTAAGGTTAAGTATGTAAATATGATTGAGACATTGCTAACTAGCAGTGTTTTTTCAGTAAAATGCAATCCATATTTCTAGTAGCTGGCACCCTAAACAAAGTAAAAATCTGTAGGTGTCTGCTTCTCCTCCACCCCCAGTAATGTGGTGGGTTTCTTGGCCAGACCTCAATTGATGGCTGTCCCAGTACGTTCATCAAGAAGAAAAACTAAATCCACACAGAAGAGAGAAGGCTAGAGTTGTACTGTACACAAAATGCATGAGTAACTGCATACCCAGCCTAGGCAGAATCTTGAACTGCTGCGTTGGTAACAGTCATTAGTTTATTTTATTTATTTATTTTTCCCAATCTGGGGCAAATGTATCAACAACCAGAAAAAATATTCCCAATCATATCGTGAGAGGGAGACCAAAGATTTATTTCAAGTGGACTTGTAAGTAGCTGGAAGTATGCCTGCTGCTACTACAACTTGATTCAAATTTATTTGTGGTATGTAATGGCCAGTCATCTAGTAGTTCAAAATTCAAGAAGTTCACTTTGAGACCAGTCATGTCAACACACAAAATGCCGCAACTACTAACTGGAGAAGTCTTAACAGTCATACAGACCCATTCCAATTGCGGATTGAATTGACTTGCCTGTCTCCTGCTTTCCTGCTTAAAGTAAGACTTGCCTTTCAAAAAAAAGCACTCCACTGAGTGTGTGTTTTAGGATTTAAAGAAGCCATGTAAACTATTCTCGTACTTTAACACGACCACCTAAACTCCACTTGCGACCCACACTTTGGGAACCTCTAGTATATGGTAATGAGGTTATATCCAACTCCAAAAATGTATTGCTTGCATGTACTTAAAAAACATAACCAGTACTCTTTAATACCAAAACTTACCTGCAAGTTTTCAACTGGAATTCATCACATTGTTTGCCAGTTTGATTGTTTTAACATAAAAGTAAAAATGTGCATTAAATGCCTGTTCCACAACATTCAAGTTTATAACTACATTTGAGCTTCTCTTTGAGTGTCCGGTATAATTAAATGACAAGTGTAATGTTCTTGGCAGTATAACAAACATACGGAGTGCAAATTTGACTATGCAGATGCTATGACGAGTGCATTATCTATACATGTTGTTTTTGCTTACGTTTTGCATACGTGTGTATGTCATTTTGTAGATGTGTGTGTGTGTGTGTGTGTATGTGTGTGTATATATATATATATATATATATATATATATATATATATATATATATAATATAATGTGTGTGTATATATATATATATATATTGTGTGTGTATGTATATATATCTATATGTATATGTGCATGTGTATATATATATATATATATATATATATATATATATATATATATACATACACACCCAACAAATCTCCAGCACGCCTAAAGCATCATCAGTGTGTAGTTTGAAAGGCAGAAACCCAGATTTAAATACTAAAGCAAGCAACAACAATCAGCAGATATTTAAAGGTGCAGACACTTAATTCCCCCAATTTTTGCCATACCTACATTAATAAACATGTAGATGTTGTATAACTAAACATATACATGCTCCCCCCAAACCTGATTTAAATTAAACTTAATACACAATACCATGAAAAACCAAACTTATACCAAACCAACAAGACCTGTATACATTGGAACACACAAGCCTGTATACAAAATATAAACACATATCACTATATAACAAATAAATTCCCAACGTATATAGGAAAATATGCATGAGTAAATACACATATAAATAAATACATGTATATACTGTCATGTATAACAATGTAAATACAAAAATATACTAACACCCTATTTTTAATGCTTATGTGATAAAATAAAATCTATAATATAATAAAAAAGGCGTATATGAATATTGTAAATATTATAGTAAGTGTTGCTACAGCATTACATATTTTATTTTATTAATAGTGTGTTAAGTCTGTTCTGGACTACCCACACTCTCTCCATTTTATCACTTTACTGTAGAAACCTGTTTAACAATTATAACAAGATATGTGTCTGTTAACATGTTTGGTATTCTATTATAAATGTAACAACTACAACTTTAACTGGAAATATATATGAAAAAATCCAAACACTTGACCTAGTGTAACCCCGTTTATTGCTTATCTTATTTCTACCACTGGTCATTTAGACCTGGTTTAAAAAGGGCCCCCAAGTTAACAATCCAACTATGTTCCTTATTAGTCAATATTTACAAATACAAAATGGACTGTGGTATGAACCATCTTATGTTTGTATAAAGCACTTCGAGCTCGCTGACACTTTATATCACTATATGAAGGGCTATTCTTTGTTTTAATGTACAAGAGGTCTGACCTACATAAAATGCCCCGCACTGACATACAGCCATATAAATGACCCACATACTGGTACACTTTTATCAGATGTTTGATGTCAGACATGGTTTTCACCATCAGTTTACAATATTTACAAAAAAACACAGTAAGTACTACTTACTGTACTTACTGTTGATTTAGAATTCACTTTTCTACCCTTCTTGAAGGCTGAAAAATGTTGCCCCAATGATTTACCCTTTCTGTATCCAAAACTACAATGATCTTCAGCTATTTGTGTGAAAAAGGAATCTGAATGTAAAACATGCCAATGTTTAGAAAGAATGTCCTTTATATGGAAAGTATTCGTGCCATAAGTGGTGATAAATCTCACTTTTTCTTCTTGTGATCTGGCATTCCGCTCTCTATCCAACAATAACTCTGTTCTATCCCCATTTTTGGATAGCCTATGGGCTGCTTCTAACCTAGTTTTGTTATAACCTCTGTTAGTAAGTCTAGTTTTTAAATCTGAAGCCTGTGCTTCAAATACTGATTCCTGGGAGCAGATTCTCCTAACCCTATGAAATTGTCACCCTGGTATATTTTGGATTGTATGGCGGGGGTGACAACTGCTGGCATGTAGAAAAGCATTCTTGGAGAAATGGTTTTCTATAGAGGTCAGTAGCCAAAGTACCATCTCCTGTCTTTCTGACCTTTAACATCCAAGAAATCAACCTCCTTGGGGTTAATACCGCCAATAAATCTGATACCATATTCATTATGGTTAAGGTATTCTACAAAAGAATGCCAAACAGTTTGAACCCCCCCCCCCATACAACCCAACAGTCATCCAGGTATCTACGCCACATAATGAGTTTACCTTTGAAACATGGTGGAGCAGTGTAGATGTACTGAACTTCAAGGTATCCCATAAACAGGTCTGCATAAATTTGGGGCAAATGTAGCCCCCATTGCTGTTCCCTTTACCTGTAGATACCATTGGTTTTGGAGCAAGAAAACATTATGCTCTAACATCAGTTTGAGCAGCTGTATCAAAAATACACTTTCTTGTTCACTAATTAAGCTGGATTGTGTCATCCAATACTGTATGGCCCTGATTTCCCCCTCATGTGGGATACTGGTATACAGCGAACATCTAAAGTCCCCAAATAAGCTGTAGTCAAAATTTGCAAATTATCCATCGGGGCAAAAACTGTTTTGTATCCCTAATCCTAGCTGTCACCAGTGGAAGTAGCTGTTTTAGCTTATACTCTTAAGTATTCAGACAAAGGTTCAATTAATGAGCCCCTACCTGCCACAATAGGGCATCCAGATGGATTATGAAGCGTTTTGTGAATCTTGGGGACAAAATAGAAGTATTGAAGTAATGGTGCCTCAACCATCAACTGTGACAACAAAGAGGCTGTAATTACCCATTGATCTTTAGCCTCTTCAAGAAATTTGTCTATTTCCAGTTTATATTCTAGTGTAGAGTTTATAGACATTGTTGACTATAAAACTGTATCAGATAACTGTCACAGAGCCTCTTGTAAATAATGTTCCTTGTCCCATATAACAACTGCTCCACCCTTGTCAGCTCCCACTATCAGTGTGTGTTCATTATTTGCCAGAGATTTAACAGCCTCTTTCTCAGATAGGGTCAAATTATTAATACCAGATCGAAAAATACTTGATTGGTTAACATGTAGATCATTTAGAACCAACTGCTCAAAAGTTTTTATGGTACTGTGATAGGGGAGGCACAAATTCGGATTTTTTGAAATGAAAACCCTCTGGACCAGTTAGTTTCAAAGCCCCTTCCTTATGTGCAAAAAAATATTTTAAGTTTAAATTTCTGCAGAAGGTTTTTACATCATTTATTGTATCATAATGAGAGATAAAAGGATGGCACAAATCACAGACCTTTATTTAACACACTTGAGTTCACTAGATGAAAAAATGTACTTTAAGTTAATGACTAAGTTGTTAACATCATTCATCATCAACATCATTGTTAGGTACAGAATTTGGGATAGTGTCCATTAGTGATGCAGACTGTCCTGAAATATCTTCTGTATGGACTTTTCTACAGTGTTTGCGGCCTGCCCTCCTAAAGGGATTTTATGTCGCTTGGAGGCTGGTGAAGTAATAATAGGCATCTCCCCTGTATACAGGTCTTGTTGGTTTGGTATAAGTTTGGTTTTTCATGGTATTGTGTATAAGTTTAATTTGAACAATTTGGATCATGTTTGGGGGGAGCATATATGTGTTTAGTTATACAACATCTACATGTTTATTAATGTAGGTATGGCAACAATTGGGGGAACTGTGTTCAACATTAAGTGTTTGCACCTCTAAATATCTGCTGCTTGTTGTTGTTTGCTTTTGAATTTAAATCCGGGTTTCTGCCTTTCAAACTACACACTGATGACGCTTTAGGCGAAACCGGTCACCGGTCTGTGTTACGTGATGCAGGCTGTGCTTGAATAAAACTTCTCTTTACAGCGGCTCGGTCACCGGTCTGTGTTACTTGATGCAGGCTGTGCTTGAATAAAACTTCTCTTTACAGCGGCTCTTTATTTTTATTTTGATATAGAGTGCTGGAGATTTGTTGGGCATTTGTGTTTTATACTTCTTGCACCTATTCAGTATGTTTGCGTGCACAGTTTTCTTGTGGGATTTATATATAGTGTGTGTGTGTATGTATGTATATATATATATATATATATATATATATATATATATATATATATATATATATATATATATATATATATACACACACACACATACATACATACATACATACATACAATGTGTGTGTGTGTGTGTGTGTATATATATATATATATATATAAAATGTACAGTGAATAGAACATGCTGGAGGGATAGATTCACTTCGCAGAGACTTCCCTTACTATGGAACAGGGTCCCGATCTACATAAGACAGAGCCCCTCACTGTCACTCTTCAAGAGGAACCTTGATGAGTGGATGGGTAACAAAGTTCTCACCGGGGATCACACCAACAGCACTACTAGGTAGGGGCCAAGGGTACTAGCTGTTAGTACAAGGGTCTAGGGAACTAGTAAAGGGGCGGTGAATACCGCACAACGTGGCTGGGCTAATGTATGCCTTCGGGCGGATAGCCCAGTACCAACCTATGAACCTATATATATATATTTATATATATATATATATATATATATATATAGTGTGTGTGTATATGTGTGTGTGTGTGTGTGTGTGTGTGTGTGTGTGTGTGTGTGTGTGTGTGTGTGTGTGTGTTCAGCCCTGAAACTTGCAGCCTGGCTACCTAATCTCTCCTTTACCATCCCTCAGTAAACCAGTGATGGATATCCTTTTAGAGGCAAGGAGGCCTAGTACTAGAAAGTCTTATGCTGTAAAATGGAAAATATTCTGTGCCTAGAGCCAGTCTCAAGGCATGAGCACAGCAGCGTCCAAATTACCTCAGATTCTACAATACTTAACTGAGATGCTTCACAAGGGTCTTTCTTTTTCCTCTATCAAAATTCACACCTCAGCCATTTCAGCTCATTCTAACACAGAACCTCCCCTTTTCTCTCATCCACTGCTCAAGCAGTTCCTCAGAGGAGCCAAAAATTTAAGACCAACCAGGAGAGCCCCAGCTCCAGCCTGGGACCATAACTTTGTATTGGAGAAACTCATTCTTCCTCCTTTCGAGCCAGCTGCTAGCGTAGATTTAAAATTCCTTTCTTGGAAAACGTCCTTCCTTTTAGCAATCACTTTTGCAAGAAGGGTATCTGAATTACAGGCCCTTATGGCAGTGGAGCCTTTCATCATCTTTCATGCGGACTGGGTTTCCCCTCAGAACCAATCCCTCCCTCATGCCTAAGGAGGAGGTATCCAGTGTGGCTCAAGTCCAGTCATTTGCCAACGTTCTTTCCTAATCCACAGAACAAGGGGGAATGGATACTGCACTCCTTAGATGTGCACAGACAACTTAGATTTTACTTGGACAGGACTAAACCTCCAAAGGAAATCTGAACCACTGCTGGTGGCATTTGTTGCAGGTGCAGAGGGGAAGGCTATTTCAAAGCAAACCATTTCTAAATGGATAGGCCATTGCATTCATTTCTGCTATAAGCACCATGGAAAACCTGACCCACAGGGGATCAGACCCAGTTCAACCAGGGCTGCATCTACCTCTACAGCTTTTCTTAGAGGTGTCCTGTCAAAGGAAAAAACTTGAAAGACCAATTCACGTAAGGTTCAAGTATGGCACCCTTTATTACTTGCAGCAAGGAGACAGCATGCAGATACAGGATTTGTCTGAATTACTGGTGAGCAGTATGCTACTTTTATACAGTTCTTTCCATGTTGCACAGAAATGTTGCTTCTATTGCTGACGTAGTTAGACACAGCTTTCTGTATTGTTCTACAGAAAATGTTACTTAGATTTCCTGCTGACATGTTCCGATTTAAAACTCGCTATGTGTTACATAGAAAATGTTGCTTAGAGTTCCTGCTGACATGACTGGATTATTGTTGATTTACAAAAACATTTGAGAAAAACAACCTGGCCTTGGGGCTTATTTTTAGCCCACTATAAATAATCTTTCAATTGTGCAGTTCTAATATATATGTGTTACATTTTGCCTAGTTTCTAGGTACATTTCTAGCTTAGGTACAAGTAATGCTGACTACAGTTTATACTTTCAAGCAGCCTTTGTTTTCATTATCAATAGCTTCAGCGCTGTGTAATTTCTCATGGCATAAGCAGAAAATCTTTTATGTTAAGTTGTCAAACTCGCCTTCATTCTTGCTGGATGGGTTCGGAGCTGAACCTCGGCTCCAACTCGGCCTATTACTAAAGCTTGAGAGCTATTTTTATCGGCTCAAGGCTATCCTCTGTCCCATAATGCTAGGTGTCATATACCCAGATCTTGTTTGTCGCTTCAGCTACGAGGTTGTGTCTTTTTGCTGGCTCCAGGTTGTATTAATCTTTTTGTTGTATTTAGTCAGTTTTTTGGTTCTAACCTTAGCGATAGTTATTCCTAGTTCCTACCCTATAGATCCCTCTTTAGAATCCCCTCTTAGGTAGTTTTTTTCTTCAGTTTTCCCCTCACTGAATAGTTAGGCCGTTGGCTAAACTTGTTCTATTACAGTTTCTGTAGCAGTAAATCCCTTTGGATTTTTTTCTGTAGATTTTTTTCTTGTATGTGTGTGCCTAGAGTTAAACTGTGTTAAAAGTGTTTGTTTTTTGTTTTTCTTGGTCTGTTACAAGCTCTGTGTGTGTGTTGGCTGATTGTGACTAGACCGCTTAGAATTGTCTTTTTTTTTCTGCCATCATCCTCGTTTCAGGATGTCGAAAGACACCAAGGTCTCAGGCTTCAAGAAGTGTGACTCGTGCTGTCAGAAGATGTCTCTGACAGACGGTCACACTTCTTGTGTATATTGCTTGGGCCCTCTGCACCTGCAGGACTCTTGTTCTGCCTGCCAATACGTTCAGTCCAAGAGTCCTGCAGGAACGCAGAAACAAAGTTATTTTGAGAGGCTTGTTGAAGCCTGAAGGTTCCCTGGCTAGTCTCCTTCCCTGGAATCTGTCCATTCTGCTCTGAAGTCTCCCTTGTTATCGGAGCGGAGTCACAGGTCCCATTCCTCTTGGTCTTTCAGGCTGTCGGATCATGACCTCGAGAGGGTGGTTAGCAGACTACTTAAGTCGCAGGCACTGGCCCAAATGTTGCATAGCCCTCCTCATCAGGCAGTGGCTATCACTACTCCCTCTTCGATTCCTCCTCCGACTCTTCCTTTGAGTTCGGAGCCGGAGATCATAGGGATCGGGACCGTCAGAGCCGATACCACTCCTTTCGGCTCCCTCGTCGGCTCCGATCTCTTCCTTGGAGGGATCTGGGCGCTGGGACTCCCTCGTCTGTTCCGAGGGGGCGAGTGGCATCGGGCCCTTGTCCGACCCTGTTCTCCCTCTCGGAGCCTCGGCGCAGGTGAGTTCGGCCCCGACATCGGCCTCGGAGCTGTCCCTCTCGGTGCCTGGAGGAGTCCTTGTCTCTTCGGAGCGGGGACCCCCTTCCCTGCCTGATAGGGGTACCTTTGAGGTCATGAGGAGTGTGCTGGCCCCTGTGGCCTGCTCCACAGTTGGCTCCTCCCTCTATGGTGCCTGCTTCAGTCTCTATCCGCCCTTCCGATCCAGAGCGTGGAGAACCGACGCTACAGGTAGCCCCATTGGGTGTATCCTCCTCTTCCGAGGCCTCCCCTGATCCTTCAGGGGAGCCCCCTCGAAAGAGAAAATGCAAGAGGAAGCATGTAGACTCCCCTGAGTCAGTCATGTCTTGACACTCAACTTGGATGAGTCGGAAGGGTCCCCAAGGTCCCCCTCTGAGGATGTCTCCTTTTCTGACATCCTGGAGATTCTTAAGCAGAGGGGAAACTGGTCTGCCCTTAACCCTTCCGAGGACGAGTCGGTGTACCTGGATGCATTCGGTTCCCGCCTTTTGACCCACTCATGGATGTGGTGGCTCGAAAGGCGTGGATGGCTCCGGATACTATGGAACCAACTCCCCGGAGGCCTATAAAATTTATTACAGCCCCTTCTGACAGGCAGTTTCTAACTAAGGGCATCCCTGTTGATGCCATGGTGGTGGTGGCGGCCACTAAAAAGGAGTTGGCTGATCCTTCAGTACCTGTCCATCCTCCTAATAAGGAATCTAGGACTATGGACAGGTATGGCAAGCAGATGTTTTTTTCAGCGACCTTTGCTATGCGGTCACTGAATTATTTGTGCCATTTCACCCGTCTCCAAAGAGACCTTCTCAAAGAACTGGGTGATACCTTACAGGACCCATCAGCTGTGGGTTCTCAGGAAAAGATCAACTCCCAGCTGGGGACCCTGAACTCTATTGTCAACTCCTCCATGCGGCTCATTTCCTATGCAGCCGATGGAGTGAGTAGGGCTGCAGGCACGGGCGTTGCTCTAAGGAGACCTGCCTGAATGTGGCTTTGCAATTTTGCTGACCCCTTCAAGGCGTCCTTCACTAACACCCCCTTTGATGGTTCTGCCTTGTTTGGACCTCAAGTGAAGGATACATTGACCAGGTGTTAGCAGAAAGGCAAGACTCTCTCTGCCATGGGAGTCCGTTTTTCTACCCCTTCTAGACCATACCCTAAGGGTCAGAAGAGTGGGAAAATGTGGTTCCGCAAACCTCGGGGAGTACTGCCTGTCGGACGTGGTGAGCTTCCCTCCAGAGGCAGAGTAGGGAACAATAATAGACGCCGCCCGAGGGGCAGGGGGGTCCGCAGAATCAGGGTAGCAGAGAACCCTTCTCTGACAAACCCTTCCAGCACCCCTGAGGAGCTGCCAGACTGTCCACCTTCGGAGGCAGTCGGGGGAAGACTATCGCTGTACCCAGAAGCCTGGTATTCCCTCACGCAAGACAAATGGGTACGATCGATCATATCCGAGGGTTACAAAATTCCCTTTATTCACACCCCACAACAGCCAAAAGGGCCCCTTCCAGACGTTCCACCCGGTCTGAGGGATCAAGCAGCACTAGAAATTTCAAAGCTGCTAGAAAAAAACATCCAATCAGTCCCAGCAGACCAGCAAGGATCCGGAGTCTACTCCAAGTTCTTTTTGGTACCAAAAAAGACAGGGGACTGGAGACCTATTTTGGATCTCAGCAGGCTGAACAAGTCTGTTCAAAGAACGAAATTTCGGATGGTCACGCTTCAGTCCATTCTATCCTTTCTGGGTCAGAACAATTGGATGTGCTCTATAGACCTTTAGGATGTGTACTATCATATCAAAATGAACAGGCACTCCAGGAGGTTTCTCCGCTTCCGGCTGGGAGCCAGTCACTACCAATTCAGAGCCCTGCCCTTTGGCCTCACCACAGCCCCCAGGGTGTTTACCACATGCGCGGCAGTGGTTGCGGCTCGCATGAGACGACAAGGATTCCAGGTGTTTCCATACTTACTGCCACCACCAAGCGTCAGCTACTCCATTCCAGAGATTATGCCCTCTAAGTTTGCAATGAGCTAGGTATCTCTATAAACTCCGAAAAGTCTGCCTTGTCACTCTATTACCTTCATATGCGGCGTTTTAAACACTGTGGAACTGTCAGCAAAACTGCCTGTACAAAGGATTTCAGACATTCGTGATCATGTTCAAATCTCACTACAAGAGAGCAGAGTCCAGGCCAGATTCGTACTAAAAACCCTAGGTCTCATGGCAGTAGCCATCACATTACTCCCCATAGCTCGCTTTTACATGCAGATCCTGCAATGGATGCTGTTTTCCCAGTGGTCCTTTCAACAGCTTCCAATGTCACACAGCATTCTAATCACTCAGTCATGCAAAAGGCACCTTTCGTGGTGGATGGTCTCCCCTCAGGTTCTTCAGGGCAGACATTTTGTCCTTCCTCCTCCTGTTGCTACTGTGACAATGGATGCCTCCCTGATCGGGTGGGGGGGGGGGGGGGCATTTTCAGGGCAGGACAGTCCAGGGCACATGGCAACCTTTCGAAGGCCACCTGCACATAAATGTCTTAGAAATGAGAGCGGTACTTTTAGCATTGCAGGCCCTTCAAGACTCTCTACCCACTGGGACCATTGCAATTCAGACAGACAATATGTCTGTAGTATGGTACATCAACAAGCAGGGCGGAACCAGGTCCTACCCCCTATGTCTGGAAGCACTCAGACTTTGGCATTGGGCGATCTCTTCTTAACGGTTTCTGGTAGCAACGCATATCCCCGGGAAGTCCAACATCATAGCGGACAGGCTGAGCAGTGCCATTCTCATGCCCCAGGTGAGTGGTCTCTCAACCAGCTAGTAGCGTAAAAAATTTTCAGAAGGTGGGGTCAGCCTTGCTGCGATCTTTTTGCATCCCCTCAAAACAGCAAGTGCCAAGACTTCTTCACCCTCTTCCCTCACCCAGGGCCTCCCCCCAGAGACGCTGTAGTCCACGATTGGCCCTGGGGTCTTCTGTATGCTTTTCCCCCCTTTCCCTTAATTACTCAGTTAATCCAGAAATCAACTGCTTTGAGATCCAGAATGATCCTTGTTGCCCCTTCCTGGCCTCGACAAATTTGGTTTCCGTTCCTGCAACGTCATCTACTAGATCAGCCCTGGCATCTGGACCCAGCGCCAGATCTTCTGACACATCAATCGGGCGGGCTGCATCAATCTCTTCAATCTTTCACAGCTTGGTTGCTCCACTTCCAACCCTAGCCAGGCTTCCCTCAATCTCTCAGTTTGTGACATCATCCTCGCTTCGCACAAGTCTGCTACCAGAAAGACTTATGCTAGCAAATGGAAGCGTTTCTCTGTTTGGGCAGGGGAGAAACAAGTTGACCCTTTTACAGCTCCTGTCCATACAGTTTGAGTTTTTGGCAGAACTTTTTCAAATGGGTTATTCTTCAGCCACCATCAGAGTTCTGCTGGCAGCTATTGCAAATTTTCATGTTGGATTGTCTGAGACCAGCATTATGTCACACAAACTTTGTAAAGCCTTTCTAAAAGGAACCCTCTTACTTAGGCCCCCGGTAAAAGATCCTCCCCCACCATGGGACCTAAATTTGGTGCTTATTCTCCCTCCCTTTGAGCCTGCGGCTTCCTGTTCATTAAAGTTGCTCTCTTGGAAAACTCTGTTCTTAGTAGCCATCACTTCAGCAAGAAGGGCATCGGAACTTCAAGCCCTTTGTGTTCGCCCCCCCCTTACCCCGCCCCCCCTTACCTTGTTTATCACAAAGATAGAGTGTCACTTAGGACTAATCCGTCCTTTTTACCCAAAGTACTCTCTGAAAAAAATCTGAATCAGGCCATCGATCTTCCTGTCTTCTTCCCACTTTATACCAGTAGGTCTGAACGGAAGTTACATTGTCTGGACATTCACCGTCAATTACGCTTCTACCTGGATAGAACCAAGCAGACGAGGAAATCAGAACAGCTCTTCCTGTGTTACGCAGAAGGGAAGCAAGGCCTGCCAGTTTCCAAAGTAACCTTGTCCAGGTGGTTGACCTCTGTTATCATGTTGATTTACCAATTGAGGCATAAAGAGCTCCCTGTTAAGCCCAGAGCTCATTCAACCAGAGCATTAGCTTCTTCAGTAGCCTTTCAGGCAAGATTGCCAATGGATTCCATTTGTGCAGCGACCACATGGGCCTCTCCTCATACCTTCATTTCTCATTACAAGCTGGACATGACCTCTGGAAGTCGGGCTGATTTTGGTTCCACTGTACTCAAGAGTCTGTTCCATTGAGCCACCCAGGACTAAGGTGCTAGGGACGCTGTCCCATCCAGCAAGAATGAAGGCGAGATTGACAACTTAACATTGAGAAGTTATGTACTTACCATAACGTTCCATGTTAGTTGTCTTCTTCTCGCCTTCTTTCTTGCGTCCCACCCTCCATTCCCCTAGCCCTTTTCTTGGTAACTCTTATAAGAGTTTTGTATATGTGTGTATATATGTCCATATGCGACTGTTCATTTTTCCCTAGGCCCACAGCATGATGGTTTTCCCAGCCCGCATTGATCTGCCCCACTGGATTGACGGGCTTCTTGATTTCTCGTCTAACATTCCGAATTTTCCCCTGAGGTAAAACTGCTGTGTGTCATATGGCCGGAACCTGGTACCCCAAATAACAACTGCCGGACCAATTCTCAGGTAACCACTTGTCTGCTTTCCTGCCACATACAAAATAACAGTCTTCTACTTTGGTAGTAACTTTACTATGTCCTGGCTCTGGATGATATTTTTTTGTCAACTATAATCAGTTGTTTATAAAGATCAGCAGTATGTTTTACTTCATCAGTTGTCCTATGCATCAGTTCAAAAAATGAATCCTAGCTTGTGTTGCAATAAGAACCTGTGTTTCAGTTTTATTGTAGCATCTATAGGGAACAGTCACATTGCAATTGCTCCAACCCACCTGAACTGTATCATTTTTGTAAAAACACACAGTCCCCTTCTGTCGAACAGACAAGTGCAATGCTACTTTATCTTGTGATGTAACATCTGATGTATCCTAGACTAAATTTTCCCAGGTCTTGTTGGCTCCTAGGGGGACTGAAGTTAACAATAACCCCCCCGTATGCTGTTGGCAAAGCTGTGCAAATCCAGCAATTCGAAACATTGAAGGTCTCAGCATACACACATTTGATTGCCTGGTAAGTGTTGAAGTTTGGGTGCCACTCTATGTGCAACTCTCCACGTTTATTCAGTTCAGTTTGTGTGACTGGGAAAAGGAATGGCCACAACAAAAAGATTATTGTCACTAGTACAGTCAACAGGATGATTATGCAATACTTTTGAGGAAACTGTTGTTCTGCATTTCTGTTTTCTCCGACTCTTCCGAATAGGTACATCTGGATCTTACTGGATCCTGTCATCTTATTTCAGACATGCGTGCTTACTCTCTGCCCTAATAGGACCTTCAGCACCGATGGTTTCTTCACTGGGGTTGAGACGGATCAGTCCTGTTGATCTGACCCCCCTTTGTAGCCAGGCTTTGTGCTGAGGGCCCTGATGGAGAGGTAAGATTTTTGTCCAGTTCAAAGTTCTTAACTAGTTTGTAGTGCGTCAGGTGGATCCACGAAACTCACTCTGCTATTTTGACTGCAGTGGGTGTCGAAAGAAGCACCTGGTATGGACCTTCCCACCTTGGTGATGACCAGTTTTTCTTCTTTATATTCTTCACCCAGTCCCCGAGGATCACTGCCACTTCCGATGTTTCGGTTTGTTCTTTATCTGAAACAAAATTTGACTGCAACAGATGTTTAGAATTCAACAAATGTCTCATATATTCAGCTAGTGTAAGATCAGCTTCCTGGTCTGAGGACATGAGAAGTTTCCACTGGGGTGTGTATAATAAGCCCTTCCAAATAGTTTTTCAAAAGGAGTCTATCCTTTTGCAGTCGGAACAGTTCTCATGCTCAACAGTGCCAGGGGCAAACAATATATCCAGATGTCCTTCAAGGATGCATATGCAGTCATCACATATCGGTTGTCTGTCCTGCCTCAGGCAGCCCTTCGGTCAGCCGGATTCCAAAGTCTGGGTCCGGCGTCGGGTGATGTCGCACTTTCCCCGACGTCAGAGTGCCTGGGGTATAAAAGCATCAGCCGACGCCATCTTCCCCAGTCTTTCTTGCCGCGTGGTGCCCGAAGCAGAAGCAGTTCGCAAGTGCCGGTCGGCCAGCTCCTGTAATTCAGCTACCGAAGACTTGAAAAAGCTAAGTACCGCGTTGGGGACTCTCTCTTGCCTCAGCCGATGTCAGATAAAGTTAATAATTGTTTAACTTGTGGGAAACAAATACCTCATAAGGATTTCCACTCTTACTGCCTACCCTGTCTAGGCCCAGACCACGACATCTCGGCCTGTTCAGCCTGTGCTTCCTTGAACCGACGCACTCTTAGACGTCGGGCGGAGTTTGCAGAGGAATCTTTTGGGGCTAGTTTTTCGTATAAGATGCCGTCGGAGACTCCGACTTCTCATTATTTAAGAAACGGAAGGACAAGGACCGACACACGCGGGCCGCGATTTTGGCTGAAACCACGGCCAGGCCTACCGCGAGTGTCTCTGTCTCGGCTGAAACAGAGTCCTTGGTACTTCCAATTACCGAAACCACTCAACCGACTACCTCGGTCCCGGCTGAGTCTGTTATTGAATTTCCAACAGAAACTGGTGTCCTGGAACCTTCCGACACCATTCCTTTAGACAAATCTACTCCAGCACGTGGTGCAGCCAGGCCTCCTGCATCCATGTCCATTAAGGCATTCTCCAGGGCTAAAGCTGCTAAACTCTCAAAAGCTTTGCCTCCCAAGGTTATCCCTCAGGGACCCTCTACTGGTTCACAGATTCTAAGCTTAGCAGAGGATCTTATCTCCTTAATTAGGGGCTCTCAACCTCATCCGGACAGGGGCTCTCAACCTCCTCCAGACAAAAGGCCCAGGGTTGAGCCCTCTGATGGCTCTACTCTCTCGGACCACCAGGAGGAGGCTTTTTCGGCCTACGAGGATTCTGATGCAGAGGAATCTATTCCCTCGGCCTCCCTTCCTGAAGAGTTTTCCTTTGGGGAGACACTACACACCATGAGAGAGCATTTCCAATGGCAGGGCCAGGAATTTTCTGATTCCAGGAAAAGATTAAGGACCTTTTTACATTTGCCTCAGCATAGACCTTTAGCTATTCCTCCTGTTTTGAATGTCATTGATGATGTGTACTCTGACTCTAGCACAACCCCTGATTCTCTCCCTCCGGCTCCTGCCAAACCCGATAGGTACTACAGGGTCCCGGACTCGCATCTTTACCTTTACAAGGCCCACTCTGCTGATTCAGAAACTATTTCCCAGGGCCCTAAAGGGGTTGCAGCTGCCACTGCTAAAAATCCTCTCCCCTCTGAAAGGGAGTCCAGAGCTTTAGAGAGATGAGGTAAAAAAGTGTATACTTCTGCTACTCTTTCTATGAGGGCTTTAAATTGTCAGTTTCATATGATACAGTACCAAGAGTATTTGTTGGATGAATTGCATAAAAAACTGTCTTCACCTGACCCCCTAGACCGCAAGTCACTTCAGGATCTGGTACATAACTCACAACAGGTTAGTAACCATTTCTTGCAATGTGGTCATGATGCATTGGAAGCTTCATGTAGGTCAGCTATGACTGGCGCAGTCATACGTAGGCATGCTTGGCTGAAGGAACAATCTCTGCCAGACCATGTTAAAGCAAAGCTGCTGGATGCTCCTCTGGAAAAGCAAAAGTTATTTGGCTCCACGGCTCAAGAGGTCCTAAAGAAATTTGAAGAAAAGGCAAAATCCTTACAAACAGTCAAAGAGTTTCTCCAAGTACAACCACCAAGATTCAGCGGGAATTGGCCTTCCAAGAATTGGTCCTTTCCAGACACAGAGGTTTCAGAGAGGCAAGAACAGGCATGCCAGAGGTAGAGGGCAAGCTAGAGGCTCCTACAGAGGACGTCAATGGCAGCCTCCCAACCAGAGAGGTAATGCAGGACCTTCAACTGCTGCAAAAGGACAGGCTCAATGACTTTACTTTGACACCGCCAACCAGGGCTCAATTGGAAGCACCTTTGGGCGGAAAGCTTTCTTTATTCTCAGAAAATTGGCACAGTATTACATTGGACAAATGGACACTTCAAATAATAGACAAAGGATACAGGTTTCATTTCCACACATTACCAAACAGGGCATGCCAGACCTGCCACCGAATCAAAGGGCAGAGGCTTTGAAACAAATTTCCAGCTTAATGCAAATGAAAGCTATAGAAAAGGTTCCTCTCTCAGAACAAGGCCAAGGATTTTATTCCAGACTATTCCTTGTTCCAGGAAAAGAAAAACAATGGAGGCCTATTCTCTACTTGTCCGCACTGAATACTTATCTCATTGTGCCAAAGTTCAAAATGCTGACTCTACAGCAGCTCCTTCCCATGCTGGGCAAGGGGTCTTGGCTGGTAACTCTAGACCTCAAGGAGGCATACCTGCATGTCCCTATCAGACAAAGTTGCAGAAGACACCTCAGATTTCTTGCAGGGTCAGAGCATTATCAATTCTCAGCATTGCCTTTTGGCTTATCTACTGCGCCCAGAGTATTCACGAAATGCCTGGCATCAGTAATTGCACACTGCAGACTTCAGGGGATTCAAATATACCCATATCTGGACGACTGCCTTAAACAAGCGGACAGCCAACAAACTTTGGTAAAACACTTAAATTATGCCATCCACCTACTTCAGGCCTTGGGATATACAGTCAACTTTCACAAATCAAGACTTGTTCCATCCCAAAGAATAACCTTTCTGGGTTCAGATCTAGATACAACCACCCAAATGGCCTTCCTCACAGAAGAAAAACAAAATCAGCTACCAGATTACTTCAAAAATCTGACAAGACAAACCCAGCTGACTGCAAGGAAAATCCTGCAGGCCCTGGGTTACATGGCTTCTTGCAGCCTTCTGATTCCGCAAGCAAGACTACATATGAGGAAACTACAATGGTACCTAAGGAGTTTATGGACTCGGCACAGTCACAGCCTGGAAACTTTGATTCCACTCATTCCATGCCTTCAAAAGGAATTCCTGTGGTGGGCTCAAGCAAGCCAGTCAAACAGGGGTCTGCCTTTCAGCAAACCAATAGCCAGCCAGACCATTACAACAGACGCTTCAGACCATGGATGGGGAGCGCACATGGAGGGCAGATGCATTCAAGGTCTATGGTCACAAAAAGAGCTACGCATGCAGATAAACCAAAAGGAAATGCTGGCAGTGATACATGCAGTCGAAGCCTTCAAACCCTTTCTGCATCACAGCCATCTGCTAATAAGGACAGACAACACCACGGTTATGTGGTACATAAACCAAGCAAGGAGGCACCCATTCCTATCCTCTTTGCAGGCTGGCTATGAATCTATGGGAACTGTCCTTGAAACTCAATATACAGCTACAATCCCAGTTTGTGCCAGGGAAAGACGATATACTGGCGGACAGCTTAAGCAGAAATATCATGGATGCACACGAATGGATGCTGCATCCAGACATCTTTCTACAGATAACACAATCATAGGGGAGGCCGGACTTAGATCTTTTTGCCTCCCCCCACAATCCTCAACTGAAGAAATTCTGCTCAAGGACATACCACCCACAAGCATGGAAAGTGGACGCCCTCTCTTTCAGCTGGAGAACTCTAACAGTGTATGCATTTCCGCCTCTCCCATTAATGACCAAGGTTTTACTGAAGATAAGGACAGAGCAGCCAAAAGTGATTCTGATAGCTCCGGGCTGGCCAAGACAACACTGGTACCCACTGTTAAAGAGCCTGTCACGCACGAAACCATGGCCTCTTCCTCTATGGCCACTTCTACTGACACAGCACAATTACAAAACTCTGCATTCCAACCTGAAAACCTTGCAACTAACAGCCTGGAAAATACCTTGACTCCTCCTCAGGACAAGCTATCCCAGAGAGTGAAAGATATTATTATGGAAGCTCACCGGCCTTCCACAAGAAAGGCATATTCAGCAAAATGGAAAAGATTTCACATTTGGAACACCACAAAGGGCCTAGATGTGACAGTGATGAACATGGCACATATCCTGGAATACTTGGCAGAAATGTTCCACAATGGTCTGTCTTACTCTTCCATTAAAATTCATGCTTCAGCAATTTCAGCAGAGTACAATACTGATCCACCTGTCTTCTCTCATCCTCTCCTAAGACAGTTTCTAAGAGGAATCAAAAACCTCAATCCTCCAAGGAAAACCACCTCTAGCTACTTGGGACCTTAACTTCGTGTTAGAAAAACTAACACTGCCTCCCTTTGAACCAGCAGCTTCTGCAGAACTACAGTTCCTGTCTTGGAAGACTGCTTTCCTTCTGGCCATAACCTCAGCAAGGAGAGTATCTGAGTTACAGGCCCTTATGGCAGTACAGCCATTTCTTATTTTTCATAAGGACAGTTTCATTGAGAACCATTTATGCCAAAGGTGGTATCCAGGGTTTCATTAAATCAAGCTATTCACTTGCCTACCTTCTTTCCAAATCCACAAAACAAAGGGGAGAAACTTCTGCACACCCTGGACATACACAGACAGTTGCGCTACTACTTGGACAGATTTAAAGGTTACAGAAAAACTGACCAGCTGTTGTCAGCATATGCTGCTTATACACAAGGAAAAGCAATTTCCAAACAGACAATTTCAAAATGGATAGGGAATTGCATCCGTTTTTGTTGCTCCTTTCATGGAAAAACTGTGCCAGCTAACATTAGACCTCATTCTACGAGAGCCACAGCCATCTCCACAGCCTTCTTAAGAGGGGTGGCTACCAAAGACATTTTAGAAGCTGCTACATGGAGCTCCGTGCATACATTTGCCAAGCATTACAATTTACCTTTATATTCCAGATCCAGAGCAGGCTTTGCTACGGCAGTCCTGCAGGGCATTTTAGCTACACCATCATTTACATAGTTCCTCCACCCCCAGATTGGCTATGGTATTCTACCCATATGTGATGACTGCAGATGCATCCTTGAAGGACATAGTACAGTTTTGTACCTACCATAAATGTAGATGTCCGGTAGGTATGCATCTGCAGTCAGGTTTACCCTACCTCCTTCCCCTCTGGTATTTCTTGGGTACTTACCCCTCTTATAGCTAGCTGGGGTGATCTATTATGGTGCATTTGTTTTTATATTATTGTGCATGTTTGGATTTTTAAATGCATCTCTCCAAATTTAGCCTTCCTTAGAGGGCACCTGGCATCTGGGGCAAGAAAAACTGAGGAAGATGGCGCTCTGACGTCGGGGAAAGTGCGACATCAGCCGACGCCGGACCCAGACTTTGGAATCCGGCCGACCGAAGGGCTGCCTGAGGCAGGACAACCCATATGTGATGTCTGCAGATGCATACCTATCGGACATCTACATTTATGGTAGGTACAAAACTGTACTTTCTTCCCTGTCTCAGTTGTTAACTTTCTTAATTTATATTCCATTATGTCTCTCAACTAGCCCTGCAGATTGCAGATGGTATGCACAATGATTTTTTAAAGAAATACCAAAATACTTACTTAACTGCTGTATGATTTGGTTTACAAAGTGTGTACCGTTGTCACTGTAGATCCTTTCCGGAATGCCGAATCTAGGGATGATTTCTTTGACAAGTACTTTTGCCACTGTGGCTGCATCTAGATTTTTGGTTGGAAAGGCTTCCACCCATGTGGAAAACATATCTACAATGACAAGACAATACTTCTTATTGTCACATTTGTTCAATTCTATGAAATCCATACAGATAGTGTAAAACTGATATGGTGGTTTAGGGAAACTCCCTTGCTTGGGCTTTAACGCCCCTTGTGCATGATGTTCCCCTGCATCCCCTGTTGAGACATGGCACTGCCCATGGCTCAACAAAGCTGCATATCTAAACAAATTAGATGGTAGTATCGGTTTCCCTTCTTTAGAGATGTACAGCCCCTTTTTGAGAATTGCTCCTCGTTTTACCCATCTTTGATTTTCAGCTT
This sequence comes from Protopterus annectens, assembly GCF_019279795.1. Classification (NCBI taxonomy): domain Eukaryota; kingdom Metazoa; phylum Chordata; order Ceratodontiformes; family Protopteridae; genus Protopterus; species Protopterus annectens. The sequence continues at coordinate 438,418,912 of NC_056745.1, forward strand.
GCATAGTGAGTGTCTGCATTGTTTTTAACATTTCTAAGTCTAAAATTTCAGAGGGTTGTAGTTCCTCATTTAAAAGAAATACTTCTGAAGCTGCTTGTTTTGCAGCTGTATCAGCTGTTGCATTACCTTTTGAAATCCTATCTTGTTGCTTGGTGTGAGCTGTGCATTTACAAATAGCTACTTTCTGAGGTAACTGAATAGATTCTAAAAGATCTAAAATAAACTGTGCATGATAGGTTTACCAGTAGATGTTATCATTCCTCGTTTTTTCCACTGTTGCGCAAAAACATGTACAGTAGAAAAAGCGTACTGGCTATCAGTAAAAATGTTTACACATTTACCCTTTGCTAAGGTACATGCCTGTGTCAAGGCAATCGATTCTGCTGCCTGTGCAGATAAAGTTGTGTGGTAAAGGTTTTGCTTCTATAATCTGTGTCAGAAACTACTGCATATCCTACTAGGTTCTGTCCCGCAGGACCCCTTTTGCACGAACCATCCACGTAGTATGTCACCTCGGCATCATCCAAGGGGACATCCACGAGAGCTTTTCTAGGTAGTGTCTTTTGCTCAATTACCTGCAGGCAGCAGTGTGGTGTGCCGTCTGCAGGGGTTGGGAGCAAAGTAGAAGGGTTCAAAGTTGTGCATCATTCAATTGTTATGCGAGGTTGGCTCAACAATATGGTCATACAGGAAAGATGCCTAGCAGGGGAAAGGTATGCTACCTTCTCTTGCAGTAAAATAATCGCGACTGCATGAGGCGCACTCAAAGTGAGAGGGTGGAATAAAACTACTGAGGCCGAAGCCTGCACTGCCATTGCAGCTGCAACTACTGCTTGTACACAGTGAGGTAAGGACCGTGCCACTGGGTCTAGTTGTGATGAGTAGTAAGCAATGGGGTGTTGCTTGTCCCCATGCTGTTGTGTTAACACTGATGTCATATAACCTTGCTTACAATCTACAGTTTGGAAAAAACGTTTATGGTAGTTTGGTAATCCTAGAACTAATGAGGACGCTATTAACTGTTTCAGTTTGCAGAAAGCAGGTTCTGCTTCTGGTGTCCATTGTAATAAATCCTGTGCTGCCATAGGCTTCTTACATATGAGGTCAGTCAGAGGTGCAGATTCCAAAGCATAGTTTGGAATCCAGTTCCGGCAAAAATTAGTTGTACCCAGGAAGGACATCATTTCTTTCTTGTTGGTGGGTTTTGGTGCTTGTAATATTGCTACTTTTCTGTCCTCATCTAATGTTCTACCTTCCTTGGATATTACATATCCTAGGTATTTGACTTTTTTCCAAAGCTGCAGTTTATTTTTGTTTACCTTATGTCCTTCAGCGGCTGGAAATCGTAATAGCGCTATGGTATCTTCTCTACAATCTTGCTGGGTGGGGGCCACCAGCAAGATGTCATCAACATAAAGTAAAATCTGACTGCCTCTTGGTGGGGTGAATCCTGCCAAGTTGCTTGCCATTTCTTGTAAGAATATTGTTGGACTTTCACAATACCCCTGTGGTAGTCGCGTATATGTATACCTTTTCCCCTGAAATGTGAATGCAAACCAATACTGGCGGTCAGGGTGTATCGGTATCGAAAAGAAAGCATTGCTGATGTCTACCACAGAACAATACTTCTGTTGAGGTTTTAAATAATTCAACAGGGTGTGTGGGTCTGGCACCGTAGGTGCCCTTGGTATCACTGCATCATTTACAGCTTGTAAATCTTGGATCATACGCCATTCTCCATTTGCTTTTTTTAACTGGAAATAAGGGTGTATTACATGGTGAATCGGGAGATTCTACCAGTATTCCCCCTTTAAGTAAGGCTGCTATAATAGGCTTTATTCCTGCCTCTGCATCTTTTCTTAAGGGATACTGTCTTTTTTTGTGGTCTGAATGCTGACTTTGGCGTGATAGTTACTGGTCCTGCTGTACGAATAAGTCCTACATCTGATTTTCCTGTTGACCAGAGAGTTTCTGGTATATTTTGTAAGGCATTCTCTTCCTCCTTTAATAGGATTGCTAATCGGCTGTCCTTGCTAGACTGCAAGTGTAGGGCTGGGTGGGTCTGAGTTATCCATTTCAACTTCTGCATTTGTATTCCCTGTTCTGACAGTTCTAATTCTGTCTGTTTCTCCCATCTTGTGACTTTTTCTCCTAGGTCTGCCCATTCTATGTTTTTGTTCTTGGTTAAGCTAACATGTGGTAATCTATTAGATTTATAAAGTGTAAAGAACTCCTGGGGCAATGAACAGCTGGCTACACCGTTGTCTTCTGTGTCCCAGTACAGATTATGTAATATCAATCTGTTTGCATGATTTTTAAACAATTCTTGCTCATATTCCTTATCAGGTCCTGGTGTTACAATAACACAGGGTACAGTGCAACAAGTGTTGCTACATTCATTAATTCTTCAGTCACAGTCCCTGGACCAGTTGTAACCAACTCCTGGCTGTACCAGTAAAACATTTCACCCTCCGATTGCACTGCAAAGGTATCAGTTTGTCGCTGTGCTTCCATACCCTGCATGGTTGGGTCTACTGCTATACCAAATAGCTGCATGAGGTCTCTGCCCAAGAGGTTTACTGGGCATTTTGCAGAAACAACAATTTTGCTTTTCTGAGTCAATCCTGAAACAGGATCAGTTATTGCAATGTTACGGGAGAGGGGCTCCCGATACAGCTGTCCTTTAGCTGCTTTTACCAGTATGTAATCAGGTGACTCTGTGTTTTCTGGCAGTTTGGAGGGATGTATCGGGGTTCGTGATGCCCTTGAGTCGCACAAGAATTTGACTTCCCTCCCTTCTACCAAGAGTGTAACTTCTGGTTTCGTGTCTGCTAAATAGAGCTCCAAACTCAATGTCTACCATGTGTTTTGTAATAAAACTGCTTATGGGTGCAATACTGCCTTTTAAAAATGCATTCTTTAACTGCTGTTCATATGGGGAATCTTGTGTTTGATCTTCAGGAACCTGCATTCCACAGTGGTTATTAAAACATTCTAATAATCTGGCATAATATCAGTTAATATTTTCACCTTCTTGTTGGATGCATTGATTAATGCAAGTCCAGTCTTCCCTAGGCTTCCATTTTTCAGAGAAGCGGTCTGTAAGACCTTTTACTCTGTTGTCTAGTTCTGCGCTGCTATGTGGGAGGGGTCTTTGTGCAGCGTCACGGGGATTCCAGTTACCACTAATCATGTGCCAATCTGGCCCCACAATTTGTCTAACTACTTTTTCTACCTCTTCTCTGTTTAGGTTATAACTCTGCCTCATTCCTTGTAAATCTTCTGAGAATTTTCTAAAATTAACTTTTGGATGGGGAATTCCCTCAGTGGCTTTCCGGATGTCTTCCGGAGTCCAAGGTCTATACACTAAAATAGTTGGGTCCTGATTGTCCGGACCTGCCTGACGATTGGGCACTTAGTGGGCATATTTCTTCTTCACTCGTAGATCATGAATTTTTAACCATTTGATATAACTCGATGCTTTCATTTGAATTACCTGCCCTTGTTCGAGACCTGGTCCTGATGGGATCTCTGATAAATGGTTTTATTTTTACAATGTCTCTATTTTCAGTGTCAACAGGATATCGTGGGGGTGGACTAACCTGTTCACTTGCTTCATATTCTGGTAAGGGAGGTGGTGGGTCCGATGCTATTACTAAGTTATTGTCCTCTTTGTCTAAAAACATTGTTTTTGAATTATTGTTCTTTTGTTCCCTATGGTTTACTTCCTCAATCCACCTGTGTGCCTGAGGAATTCCTAATTTACGTTGCTTTTTTACCCGACCTTTGGAATTGTTTTTGAGCTGTTTGACAAGTGAGGATTTTTCAAATTTTCCATCGAGTTCATATTTATTAACCCATTTTGAATAATTAATATTGTCGGCACGCTGCGACTGCATGTATTTTGCGTCTTCTGTTAACGGCAGATTTTGGGGTCTTTGTGCAATTATTACCCATTTTGTTCTACCCTTTTGATCGTTACGTAACTTCTTATTTTTAACGTGGTACCACGGATTTTGTTATAGTCTCTTCAGAATGCCTGCCTACTTATTCTATTTCTCCTGATCTATGACAAGACCGTAATCTTTTCTGTCCCTGACTTGCAAAATACAGTCTTGACAAAAACAATACAAATCTAATCCCTGATCTAAAACAGAAAGCAGAAAAAAAGTAGATTCACCTTACCTGAGCCCACGTGATTGCTCACCAATTCGGAGACCCGTCCTTCAGTCGCAGATCAGAAAGTGGCTGGCCTCTTTTGTACGACAATTCAGTCGGAGGGCTTTTCAAGTAAGAAGAACCGATTTGGTTTCTTCCCCGTACGGTTTCAACCACCTGGCCTGTCTGATCCAAGGCGAAGAGAGGGTTCCGGTCCGAAGGACCAATTTGTCAAAGGAAAAAACTTCAAAGACTAATTCACGTAAGGTTCAAGTATGGCACCCTTTATTACTTGCAGCAAGGAGACAAAGCATGCAGATGTAGGATTTGTCTGAATTACTGGTGAGCAGTATGCTACTTTTATACAGTTTTTTCCAAGTTACACAGAAATGTTGCTTCTATTACTGATGTAGTTAGACGCAGCTTTCTGTATTGTTCTACAGAAAATGTTACTTAGATTTCCTGCTGACATGACTGGGTTATTGTTGATATACAAAAACATTTGAGAAAAACAACCTGGCCTTGGGGCTCATTTTTAGCCCACCATAATCTTTCAATTCTTCAATTGTGCAGTTCTAATATATATGTGTTACATTTTGCCTAGATTCAAGGTACATTTCTAGCTTGGGTACAAGTAATGCTGACTACAGTTTATACTTTCAAGCAGCCTTTGTTTTCATTATCAATAGCTTCAGTGCTGTGTACTTTCTCATGGCATAAGCAAAAAATCAATAACTCTTTAAGTCTCATGACTCTAGTGGAAATGAAACCCTTCGTATTATTTAGCAGGAATCAAATGCTTCTTGTTAATTTCCATGGCATTAGCAGATCATAGCTGCGCATATTTTCATGACATAAACAGGATTGGAATGTCTCTAGTAGTTGTGCAGATTCATGCAGTGTGAACAGAATAAATGTATTAACCCTTTTAAACCTCAAATGCACTAAGCATGCATATTACTAATACATATTTTTCTAACATGTCCCTAGCAGGGACATCCTAGACGCTGCTACCTAAATCCAGAGCTGGCTTTGCCACTGCAGTCTTGCAGGGTCTTATAGCTGGTCCTAATGCTATCTAAATTCCTCCTTCCATCCTTAGCTTTGGGAATCTACCCAAATGTGAGACTGCAACAGTGAAACACGAAGAACATAGTACACTTGTGTACACTTACCATAAATGTAGATGTTCAAGTGTATTCACTGTTGCAGTCCTGGTTACCCTCCCTCCAGCCCCCTGACTTTTTTTGGCTATACCTCTACTCTCCTTTACTATGCTTAAAAGCTTTTTGGTGTATTTGCTTTTTTATTGGCGGTATATCCTTGTATATATTTTATTTATTTTATTGCTTCCCATTATGGGGGCACCTGACATCTGGGGCAAGAAAAACTGATGTAATAGCGTTGGCTGCATGTTTTATACCTGACGTCACGGAAGAAGAGACTGCAACCAACGCAGGACCCAAGACTTTGTTAATCAGGCTGACTGAGGGCAACTGCAAGCAGATAACCCAAATGTGATGACTGTGGCAAGTGTACGCAACTGTACTTTCCTCTTCTCAGTTCACTTCAACTTTCCTATTTCTTTTCCCTTTTGCTTTAGCCTCTGCTTTGTTATATGGGATCGGGGGATTTTTTCCTACCAGTTTAAGATGGGCAGCTCCTAGCTGACAAGTTGTCTGTCAGTAGTCTTCCGGCTACTGCCTTGGAGATGGTCTGCCAACATGTACGAATTGAAGGCATGTGTCGGATGCATCACCTAGGGAAGGTAAAACTTTGGTACCCTGGATGGATGTCACAGTTGACAAACCTATATGTCAGGAATATGAATAGGACATCTACTGTAATGGTGAGTACTGTAATGGTGAGTACTTGTACAACTATACTTTTGTCCACAAGAAATTATGGATATAGCAATCGCTGTGTATCACCAGGCTGTGGCAGTCCATGTTTCTGTTCTCCATGAAAGCTTTAATTTCTATTCTTGGGTCTACAGTCCTTAATAACACATTTCCCTGACTGAGCCAGTATACCTCAGTAAAGTACAGAATGTCCCCATAACTGGACTTAGTTTTGTGTGTTGCTCTAAGATACAATCAGTGCTGCAAGGCCCTTGAATGAATGTAATCTATGCATTTAATAACAAACTCTAAAAATGTACTGACCTAATACAGAGTACCTGTTGATGGGGATGCATTGTAAAACTATGGGTGCCTGTAAATATTCCTGTTCCATCTTTCTCTGTTTTATAGCTACAACTATATTTTTCTTCTCAACCAATGGCTGGATACCATCTGTGGTTATACCAGTCAATCCATGCCAGTGGAGACCTTTACTTTCAAGTACATCACACAGCTTAAAATATCATTTCATGTTGTCCTGCCATGTAATGCTATCAAACTCTGTAGTTCCTCAGTGATTTCAAAGCCAAAATGCATTCCCCCTGACAAATGTAGCTAGTTGTGCAGTGTCAGCGATATCAAGAGCAACAAAATAAGAAGTAAGTTAGGTTGTTTTTGACAAAGCTGTTGATAAATATCCCAGTGATATCCGTTATCCCATGATCAGTGATATTTGCAGACAAACTGATATTGAAAAACAAGTACTTCTTGTCTGGACAATCAATGTTAGCCACATGAAGCATGTATTCTTTCAAAAAATCTTTTGTAAATGACTTTGCAGTTTTAGCAGTCTTTTCAAGATCAACATAATTTGCTATAACTGCTGAATCTGCTTTTTGTAGTAGGTTTTGCTGTGCAGTCATGCTGGCCTTTAGTTGTAGTACCATTGCCCTTTGCTCACCCTGGTATTTTGTACAAGTATCACCATACTTGGTTAAGTAATGTCACTTAAGATTGTAATTTAGTTAAATAACGTCTCTTAAGATTCTACTGTTGTGTAACAGTGACTTTATCCATACATAATGAATCGTCAAAGAAATGGACCTTCCACTTGCTGAATTTGCCAGTGCTAAAGATCAGTTTTCTCTGTGTGGTCATAATTTGGTGAAGCTCTGAAAAAAGGAGAACATGTGACCTGGAATCTGCTGGACCCGAGAAACCATCCACCTTGGTTCCTTCTGTATCGGAACCATAGCTGTTTCAAGCTCTGAGCTGATCCCCAGAACTGGAGCCAGTTTCTCCGACATTAAGATCACCAATCTTGCAAGCTTCATGATGACCTGCTCCCTCTTCTCGGTCCTCCAGGAGCCTTTCAGATGACTGTGTGGAACACATGCTGCAGAGACTTTGGAGGACACTGGCGCTAGCCAGATTTTTGTTGGAGTTGACCCAGACTGTTTCGCAACCGACTGGGCCTACCCTTTCACCATTGATTCCTTACCCGACCCGACACGGGGTCTCATAGCTGGAATGCATGGAGCTGATTGTAGTGGAGCCAAGACCTGTTCCCGGATCTTTGGCCCTGACTACCGCTCTGACTTCCTTGGTGCCATCTGAGCTCGAGGAGTCTAGGAGCCGATGTTCTCCCGTCAGGTCCAGGGAGGACAGTCAGATCCAAACTTGCCTCTTGGGGCTTTGGTACGGATGAGCTCGGCACCTGCATTGGCTTCAGAGCCAACCCCTTTGGTGCCGGGGATGCCTTGTAGTTCTTCAGAGCCAGGAGCTTCCTCTGATCATAGGCAGGGGGCCTTCTAGGCGATGAGAGCACTGTCCCCATGGCAGCTCCACTCTCAGATCCAGTCATTCCTCCGCCAAAGACATCTGAGACCCCACGGCCTCAGGGCACCCCATTGGGTGAACTCCTCTCTTTAGAAAACCTCTCCAGAATACCCTTCTGAAGAGGTCCTTCGCAAGAGATTATGCAAGAGGAAGCATCTGGACTCCCCAGAGGAGTCCATCACATCTGATACAGACCTCATTGAGTCAGAAGGTTCCCCATGGTCACCCTCTGAGGATGTTACCTTTGCAGACACCCTAGAAATACTTAAGCAGAGAGGTGTCTGGAAGCCCATCAACCCTTCAAAGAAGTAGTCTGTCTACCTGAAGGCCTTTGGGTCTCACCCTTCCGCCACTTGGGTGTTTCCGCCTTTCGACAAACTCAGTTTGCAAGCCACCTGTCCCTCAGAGGCCAAATAAATTCATTACATCCCCCAAGGATAAAACTTTCCTTACGAAAAGTGTCCTGGTAGATCCTCTTATGTCCATCCTACAAACAGAGTCTCATACGATGGGACAGATACGGAAAGTGCAGTTTCTCTTCAGCGACCTTTACACTCGGATCCCTGAATTATCTCTCACATTTTACCAGGTTACAGAGAGATCTCCTGAAGGCGCTAGGAGATGCTTTCCAGGGTTCAGTAGCTGCGGGGGCATCAGACGAAGTTTCCTCCCAGCTCTCCACCTTGATTTCAGTGGTAAACTCTTCCCATGAGACTCCTTTCCTATGCTGCTGATGGAGTGAGTAGGACAGTGAGTTCAGGAATTTCTCTAAAGAGGCATTCCTGGATGCATTTGTGTAACTTTGCGGAGTCTTTTAAGTCTTCTTTTGTTAATGCCCCCTTCGATGGCTCGTCCTTATTTGGACCTACAGTCAAAGACACACTAAACAGGTGTGAACTGGAAGGAAAAACTCTGTCTGCCGTAGGAGTCTGTTTTCTAGACCTTATCTAAAAACTCAAAAGGGAGGAAAAATGGCGTTTCAAAATCCCAATGAGTTTTTTAAGACATGTGGTAGTCCATCCCCCTGGGGCAGAGGGGGAAGCAATAATGGAAGACGGCCATGTGGCAGAGGGGGTCCGCAAAACCAGGGTGACCGGGAATCCTTCCTTGGGAAGCCCTTTCAGCACTCCTGAAAAGAGACTTGCCTGTCCATTTCTGGAGGCAGTCAGGGGGTCACTTATCTTTGTACCCAGAAACATGGCTAAATATCACAAGACAAATGGTACAAAGCATCGTATCCAGAGGTTACTTCATACCTTTTTCCTTTCCAGCACCACACATCCAAAACATTCTGGACGTTCCACCCAGTTACAGGAAACGAGCAACACTAGAAATACAGAGGTTGCTAGGAAAAAAAGTCATCCAAATAGTCTCCGCAGACCAGATATTATCCGGAACTTACTCAAGGTTCTTTTTACTTCCAAAGAAAACAAGAGGACTGGAGACCTATCTTGGTTCTCAGCGAGCTGAACAAAGCAGTAAAAAAGTCCAAGTTCCGGATGGTAACACTGCAGTCAATTCTCCCTTTTCTAGGAAAAGACTATTGGATGTGCTCTATAGACCTCCAGGATGTGTACTACCACATAAAAATGGACAGGCATTCCAGGAGTCATTTGTGCTATAGCCTGGGAGCCAGTCACTACCAGTTTCAAGCTCTGCCTTTTGGTCTCACTACAGCCCCCGGAATGTTCACCAAATGTATGGCAGTAGTTACGGCTCACCTGAGACATTTAGGATTCAGTGTTTCTGTACCTAGACAACTGGCTCCTAACCGCCACCACCATGCATCTACTAATAAAAGCAAGTGACACCACATTGAAACTCTGCTCCCGTTTAGGGATCACAGTAAACTACGAAAGTCTGCCTTATTGCATCTCAGCATATCGCTTTTATAGGAGCAGATCTAGACACCACAAAAATGATGGTAAAGCTTCGCCCAGAAAGAGTTCACGTCCTTCAACGTCTGGTCTTAATCCTTCATATTCAAGAAGAAGGTTCAAATAAGAACAGTTTTAAAAGTGCTAGGTACCATGGCAGCAGCAGCAATAAATGTAATCCCATTAGCGTGGCTACATATGAGAATTCTTCAGTGGCTGCTGTTCACTCAGTGATCCATGCAAGAACTACCCATGTCCCACCAAAATACAGTTATGGAATCTTGCAGGAAGGACCTTGGTTGGTGGCTTCACTCCACTCAGGTGACTTTAGCTCGACCCTTTGTTGTTCCACAGCGACGATGGACGCTTCGGTGGAGGGGGCATTATCTGGGAAGGACGGTCCAGGGCACTTGGCAGGATGACGAGACCCACTTGCATGTCAATGTCCTAGAGATGAGAACGGTGCTTTAAGCGATGCAGGCATTCCAGGATTCTCTTCCTCTGAAAACGATTGCAATGCAAATGGACAATAGGTTGGTCGTGAGATATATAAACAAACAAGAAGGAGCCAGATCTTTACCCCCTTTGCCAAGAGGCCCTGAGAGTATCGCAGTGGGCGACCTCCTCCCAACGTTTTCTGATAGCAATGCACATCCCTGGGAAATCCAGCGTGATAGCAGACAAACTCAGCAGGGCAATTCTGATGCCTCATGAGTGGTCCCTAAAACAAGACATAGCGGAAATCATTTTCCGAAAATGAGGCCAGCCTTGCTGCAACCTTTTTGCCCTGTCCATGAATGCCAAATGCAGTGGCTACCTTACCCTAACCCCCCCCCTCTGTGGGAATCTCCAGGGGATGCACTTGTACTCGATAGGCCCTCGGGTCTGCTCTATACCTTCCCATTGATGCCCAAAATTCTTCAGAAAGCCAGTGTATTGGGAAGGACCTTTTAATACTTGTCACCCCTTACTGGCCTCATCAAATCTGGTTCCCTTTCCTGTGGTCTCATCTTCAGGAAGAGCCTTTGATTCTGGACCCAGTTCTGGATCTTATGCCCCATCCAGCCCTTCAAACCTTCAAGTTGACAGCCTGGCTGCTCTGATTCCAAACATAGCCAGGCTAACTGAACTTTCACCTTCAGTGCAGCATATCCTGATTTCTTCTCATAATGCTTCTATGAGAAAATTGTCAGCAAATGGAAAAGATTTTCTTCCTGGGCTTTGGAAAATCATATTGACCCTTTTTCTGCACCTATATCTTCCATACTGGAGTTCTTAGCAAAGCTATTTCATGACTGGGCAGCTGCAGCTGCTATTTGAGTTCAGTTAGCAGCAATCTCTAATTTCCATTTAGAAGCGGGGCCGAACATGACAGACTTTGCAAAGCCTTTTTGAGAAGTACCATTCTGTTAAGACCGCCCATTAAACCACCTCTACCCCCACGGAACCTGAATTTTGTATTGTCCCGTATGATTCTTCCCCTTTTTGAGCCTGCATCATCCTGTGGCTTGAAGTTCTCAACCTGGAAGACTATTTTCTTAATAGCTATCACTTCAGCTAGGAGAGTTTCGGAGTTACAAGCATAGTCTATCAAACCCTCATATAGGCACAATGTCACACCAACTAGATGTACATAGGCAGTTATTTTTCTACTTGCACAGAACAAAGGACTTTAGAATGACTGACCAATTATTTGTCCTCCTCAGACTGCAAAAAAGGTGCTCTAGTTAAAACCTTTCTCCAGATGGTTCAGATTGCATTACATTCACCTACAAATCCCAAAACAAACCACTTCCTGACAAAGTAAGAGGTCATTCTACCAGAGCCATTTCTACCTCTTCTGCCTTTTGGGCCAAAACTGCCAATTGATACCATTTGTGCTGCTGCAACATGGGCAAGACCTCATCACTTTATTACTCATTACAAAGTTGATTTGGCCTCCAGGGACAGGGCCTCTTTTGGGTCCACTGTTCTGAAGAATATTCTCCCTTGAGCCACCTGAGAAAGATGGTGCTAGGAACGCTGACCCAACCAGTACAGAATGAAGGTGAGATAGGACAACATCACATAACAAAGTTATGTACTCGCCATAATGTTCATGTGTGTTGTCCATATCCCCTTCATTCTTGCATCCCACCCTCCTCCTTCTCGGTCCTCCAGGCGCCAAAGGCTGGGGGATTTATTTGACATCCAATATACTCTGACCCTTCTCTTGGCTTGTAAAGTAGTAAATTTTTATATGTATGTAGTAGTATACCAGCTAACAAGATCTGGGGAATTCCCTAGGGCATCATGGGATAGGGTGAGCTAGTTGAAGACCTTGAGCTTTTGTAAATGGCCAAGTCGGAACCGAGGATCAGTTTTGAACCCATCCAGCACAGAATGGAGGTGAAATGGACAACACATATGGAACATTATGGTGAGTACATAACTACATTTTTTTTTTTTATAACAGGCAGCAGGCTAATATAAATTTAAAACAAAACTTATATTTTTGATATTTATAGATGTGGAGAAGAAACACTTACAGTATGCAGAAATAGTACAGCATGCCATAAGGTATGTTTCCTCATACCATAGCTAAAGAATATTTAAATTTTGTCCTGCATTTTGCTAGAAAGTTAAAAAAAATGTCTTAATTTGAGTACACTAGAACAACAGTGAATATGACCTCAGAGGCTAAACTGCCACATAGCTGATTTGTTTCATATTACTAAATGACTAAACAGATAAATAAGAATAGACTGGCGGCATTTCTAACCAATGTGTTCAGTACAGGAATAGAGATGGATCCCACCTACATGTGCTCCCTTCATGAAAGCTGGCATGTCACTTCCCAATAGCTTTGGTATATACGGTTTGAAAATAATCAATCTTCAAGTAATCCCGGACTGTGGGCTCTGTTCCATGCCTCGGAACCAACTCTGCTGTTACTTCAGCTTGCTCCCTCCAAACTCAAGAGCTAGTCTCTATCCATAGTGCTCCTCTGTAAATTACCTCAGATCTTGTTTGCCACTCTGTGCGTCGGACATGTTCAACCTCTCTTGAGCTTTGGTGTTACTTTAGTAAGTTTTTTTTTCCATCTCATTTCTCCTTGGTTCTTTATAGTTTTTCTACCCGCTCCTCTTTTCTTTCTAGAACGTGTGCATGATCTCTTCCGTTTTCCCTCTACCTTTTGGTAGTTTTCTTTAATGTGCTATTGCTGGGTACTTTACCTCTTTAGGTATTTCTGGCTACCATAGTTAGTACCTTCTTCCCTTCTCCATTAAAATTTAAAAACAAACAAAAAAAAAATTGTGTCCCGCTGTGTGTGTGTGTGTGTGTGTGTGTGTGTGTGTGTGTGTGTGTGTGTGTGTCTGACCTTTTCTGGGTTAGGCCTAGTTTTTCTGTATGGCTGACAAACCTTCGAAGGGCACCTCTGGCTTTTAAGAAGTGCCAAAAGTGTGAAATGAATATGCCCAATTCAGATGGGCCATGTATGTTGTTTGGACGCTGTCCACCTGCAATAGGTTTGAGCCATCTATCATGCTCTCTCTGTCAGGACTTTAACTGAGTGGAGAAATAATCTCATCTTAAAAGAATTGTTAAAAAGGAGTTTAAAGAGGCTGTATCTGGACCGAAGCCTGCTTGGCATCTTCCTCTTCCACCTCCTCCTCTAAGGCAAAGAAACAATCTCATTCTGTACTGAGCAGTTCCTCAGAACCACCTGCAAAACTACACAAAAGCCTTTAGTGTTGACAGTTTCCTTGGCACCGACAATGCAAAAATGATTTGCCACCAACAATTTCTTCGGAACAGGCACCTAAAGTTTTGGCACCAGAGGTTTTGTCTGAACTGAAGCAGACTTCATTCAGGACACAACCAACCTAGAACCATATATTCTCCATTGGTCGATCCATTTGCAGACTGGCCACTTAGTCCTTTCTTGGACCTGTGACCGCCTAGGTCTCCTTCAGTGTCGTCCGTTTGATCCACTTCTAATAGCCTCTTGGAATTGGGCATCATGAGGTGGAGGACTAGCTCTTGACAGTGAGGGGATTACCTCCATCTTCTGTTCTCAGCCAACTCTGCGTGGGACCTGTCCCTCTTTGCCACAGTCTTATCTTGCTCCTCCAACTCTAGTTGAGTCTTTGGAGCTCCTGGCACCGACCTGCCTGACTCCTACTGTGTCATTTCTGTTAAGAGCCTCCTCTCCAGAACAGAGAACTGCCTTGAGCTTTTTCCGGTTTATCGGAACCGGAGGTCTCCAGTGGTCAGGACTTTGTCGCCAGTTCTGAGGAGCAGAGTTCGACTTCCTTTTATTTTGGAACCTTACATGCCCATTGGTGCTTGTTCGCTCGACCCAGGCCTCTACTGAAGAGGCCACCTCCTCAGTGCAGGGTGGGAACATGGTTCCGAAAGAGTCTTTATGTTCCAGGCTCCCATCCCTCTACTGGGGGGGGGGGCGGCCTTCTGGATCATGGAGAAGGCCTTGTCCATTGTGGTCTCCCAGTCCTTGCCATCCCTGATGGGCTAAACATATGTATCCCCTCGATCAGAGCTACCTTTAGCCTCATCCCTGGGACAGGGGGCACAAAATCCTCAGGAGAGATCCACCTTGGTGGTTTCCTCTTCGGACACTTTCCCGGAACCCCCCCCCCCCCGAGGAAATACCTGCGAAGAAAAAGTGCAAGAGGAAGCACTTAGACCCCCAGAGGAGTTCTTCACTGAGGATACCAATTTTGATGAGGAAGGTCCCCCCAGGTCACCCCCTGATGTTTCCTTTGGGGACATCCTAGAAATCTTGAAACAGAGGGGTGGCTGCACTTCCTCCAGCCTTCCTCTGAGGAATCTTTATACCTAGAGGTTTTTCGTGCCCAGCCTTCTACCTTTTGGATCTCTCCACCTGCTGATGAGCTCATTAAATTGATCTCGCAGCAGGTCTGGAAGATTCCTGACTCTCTCAAGCTGGTACCAAAGAGGGCTGACAGGACCCTTTCTGCCCTTAAGGGCAAGCTGCATTGGGCTAAGTCTTTCCCCATAGACGCCATGGTGATATAGCGGTAGCCACAAAAAAGGAACTTGCAGAAGAAAGTCCTGCTATCAATGCTGTTAAAAAGGAGTCGACTATGGATAGATTTGGGAAACACACTTGCACTTCTTCGACCTTCGTGCTCAGGTTTTTGAACTACATGCACTTTACCAGGTTGAAGAGAGATCTAATTAAAGAGCTGTCCGATGTCTGGATGTGCTTGTGTGACTATGTAGAGCAATTTAAATCTTCATTCATCAATGCTCCATTTGACGGAACATCCCTTTTTGGACCCAAGGTAAAAGACACACTGACCAGATGCGAGAAATATGGGAAGATTCTTTCTGCCATTGGCATATGCTTCTCCACTCAATGGCCCTAATCCAGGAACCAGAGAAGTGGGAGGCTTTGGTTCAAAAAGTCCCAAGGGCCTTTCCAGGACTCGCGTGGTAAGGACTTTCCCCGGGGCAAAGAGAGAAGCAAGAGTGGAAGACACCATCCTGGTGGCAGAGGTGGCCCGCAGAACCAGGAGTCCAGAGATTCTTTCTCTGGTAACTCCTGCCAGCTCTCCTGAACGAGGCCCGATTGCCTTCCTCTGCAGGCAGTCAGGGGACGATTATTCCTGCACTAATCTGCCTGGCTACAGATGACATTGGACAAATGGGTGCAGGTTTTCATTTCCAAAGGTTGCATCATTCCTCTTTTGTCAAATTCAAAAAACACAAAAAAGACTCGGACGTGTTTCCACCCAATCACAGGGAAGCAGCAGGAGCGGTAGCAAGCTCATCTCAGACTGCAGGGATTTCGAGGTTTTACTTATCTTGACAACTGGCTCCTTACTGCTACCACCAGGCATCAGCTAGAATGGACAAGAAATTATACCCTGTATTTTTGCGCTTTATTAGGCATTACAGTAAATGTGCCTTTATGTGCTTTGATTTTAAACCTTAGAAGCTGCTTGTGTGAATTAAACTCAGACACTTGCGTGAATTTAACTTTCACCAAAAGTCAAATTCACGCTCAGACATACCCGAAATTGCTGTTCATCGAAGCAGCACTTTCGGGTATGTGTGAGTGGAGTGCTGGTCGCACTGCGGTGCGAGTAAGGGGAATATTCCTTTACTCCACTGTAGTGCGACCTTGGGTGAGAAAAATTA